>NC_041380.1:317133688-317183881 GCF_002162155.2 Triticum dicoccoides | reverse complement strand
TCTTCTCGAAGCCGAGAGAGCAGCGCTCCGCCCCCCATTGCCACCAGCATCACCAACGCCGTCGACCTCCCCCACCACCTCTGCCATGGCTTC
Source organism: Triticum dicoccoides (assembly GCF_002162155.2). Classification (NCBI taxonomy): domain Eukaryota; kingdom Viridiplantae; phylum Streptophyta; class Magnoliopsida; order Poales; family Poaceae; genus Triticum; species Triticum dicoccoides. The sequence continues at coordinate 317,183,788 of NC_041380.1, read as the reverse complement.
GAAAGCCGACAAGGGAAAGGGCGTGAAGTCGGCCGAGGCGCAGAGGCTCGCGGCACTGCGGAAGGAGCGGGCGATCTTCTCCCCCCAGCTCGGCGTGCAGGAGCTGAGGGAGTACTTCTACCTCTTTTGGGCGACGGAGACGCGTGCGCATCCGCGCACGAGGGTACTCCCGGCCGTTGCTTCGGAGCTGGCTCCAAACGGGTACCCATTCTTCGCGCTATTCTTCTATTGCGGGCTCTGCCCGCCCTTCTCGGAGTTCTTCTGCGATATCATGAACACCTATGGCTTCCGCCTCCTTGATTTCACCCCCAACGCCGTTCTGACCATGGCAGTTTTCGCACATTTGTGCGAAAACTTTGTCGGAGTCCACCCCAGTGTTGCCCTTTTCCGCCACTACCTCATACCTCGGGTAGAGAGAGGAGAGCCACTTGCCGGAGGGATCGCCTGGATCTTGAGAGTGGGCAAGAAGGAGGCGTACTTGTAGGGTGAGCTTCGCAGCAAGTGGGATGAGTGGAGAGCGGAGTGGTGCTGGATCGTCGAGGAGAATCCGCAGCCCTTCACCTCCGTGCGCCAAGCTCCGATAGTGCGCGGCAATGACTGGAGCAACGTGGTCCCAGAAGACGAGAGGCTGAAGATCGCCATCACTAGGATTCTTCATCTCAGGCTTGCCGGGCTCACTGTAGGTGCTGTCGGCGCAGATTTCCTCCGCCGCCCCATTGCCCCCTACAGGAGAGGGGGAGGCCCGCCTGGGAATTCAAGAACTCGGCAGACATCATGAGGCTGCGGCCGGGCCTCAACTACAACTTCACCGTCTTGGAGCTGGATGCGATGCTCCTGGAGTTGTTCAAACGCGACCCCCAGCACCCATTCACGCTGCCGAGGGGCGTAGTTCCTTTGTGCAATAACTCTTCGCTTGACCGGATCCGCGCCATGATGCCGTTGTGCGATTCACACGGAATCGTTCCAACTTGGCAAGAGCCTGCAGATGACGTCGTGCAAGCGTTCTTTGACAACTTGGAAGAAGTGCCGGTCCACATTGACGAGCAGAAGAGCCTCACTCGTGACACCACCGACGAGGAGCTGCAGCGCATCGCCACTAGGGCGGAAGAGGTTGCGGCCGCAGCTGCCGCGGGCGTGTTCGGGTTCACCGTGGAGGAGGCGGAGGCTGCAGATGCGGCAAACCTTGCCGAGCGCACGGAGTTCATTGGCGAGGAGGAGCCTGCCGGTTCCGAAGCCGAGCCGAGCGAGGCCGGTGAGGAGGAGCCCAGCCTCCAGAAAACTTGCCGCAGGCGGAGCCCCCGGCCCCGCCAAGAAGGCGCCTTCGCAGGGCCGGGGACGCAGCGGGGCGGCAGCCGGGTCAACAGCCGCCGAGTCGTGCGACGCGCTCTACCGCGGCAAGCAATGTTGCCGCGGGAGCGCCTCACGCAGTAGCGGCAACTGGAGCGGGATCTTCTCGGGCCACCGCCACCGCCCTCGCCAAGCGGGCAAGGGATCCTACTCCTCCGCCTCGCCACACCGGGGGAGGGCCGGACTTCGACCTTTCCACGCTCAGCTCCGACGAGGAGGAAGAAGAGTAAGCTTCTTTGGTGCTCTTGTAGTTCTTCAATCTTGCTGTTTATATCTGGTATCTGACTTGCTTCAATCTGGACTCCTTTCTTTTCAGGACGCTGGCCCAGAGAGCGGCGAAGAGGGCCAAGGCCGTGGTGATTGTCATCGAGGATGACCCCACCGTGTCAGCAGGAGGTGGGTCCGAGACCACCTTGACGGACCCGGCAATCACTCCTCAAAGCAGCCCCCAGTGCAGCCCCCAGCGTAAGTTCATAGTTAGCTTTCTGCTGTCGGGCGCGCATGAGTGCTTTTTCCTTTGTTGATATCTTGCTTGTTGACTTGTGTAGGAGCAGAGCAGCCACATCAGGAGCGTCCGGAAGCTGGCCCCGAAGCGCCATCTGCTTCGACTACTGTCAGGACCCCGACTCAATGCCACATCGATCTAGCATGTAGCACCTCATATCACTTTGCGGCCTCACGCACGGTATCCCCACGGGTGTCGCCTTACCTTTGCCCGGGACCGTTTGCGCCTTTTGGCACACGGATATGACAGTGTCGCTAGCATCCATATGATAAGGAGCCCGGGCTGACATGGCTAGTCGTAAACCCAAAGTGGCACTAACTTACAGGGACAGGCATCCATGACCCAGCATCGAACGTGTCGGTCATCAGCGAGTGAATCCAGGCTGTAGCACTGGGCTAACAGGACTCTGGTGAACCGGGCTGTAGCGGGCTAACAGGACTCCGCTATTCATTGCGTGACATTTCCCCGAAGGGACAGACACAGGAACGAAGAAGGACACATGTCGGCCAGCCTAAGTGTTCCGGAGCAGTAGCAAGCTACCAGGGCTCAGTGGAAGCACTAGGAGACATTTCCCGGTAAGAGAGACTACTAAGGATAAACAACTAGATAGTCAGATCCCACACATAGCAATACACATTACACGTACGCATAACATGCAAGTATGTGCTGTACAACATGGCATCACAGCATAACTCAACAACTCATATAGATAAAGGCTCAGAAGAGCCATCGTAGCATTATTACAAACAGGGGTCACATGACCCAACATTCAGAGCAATCAAGCAACAAGCGGAAGCATTACATGTCTGAGTACAGACATCTAAAAATGAAAAAGGCTGAAAGCCTGACTATCTACAACGTCTGATCAAGATCGTAGCTGAGGTACAAGCTACTCGTCGAAGTCCACAAGACACTAGTAAGACCGAAGTCTCCGCTGCAAAAACATAGATAAAGCAACATGAGTACAAAGGTACTCAGCAAGACTTACATCAGATCCTATCATACATGCATTTGTATCAAGAGGGTAATGTGGGGTTTAGTTGCAGCAAGCCAGCTTTGACTCTGTGGCTATCCTGTTCTACGACTACCAGAAACTCTTGAGGTGATATGGCGCACACGAGTCCACTAATCACCACACAATACACTACTATGGATTCATCCCCGTCTCCCTACGAGAAGGCCATCCATAGCACTCACACTTGTCTTGAGCTTCTTAGAGTATCCACTTCAAGTTGTCTATGTACTATGTAAGCATCCAAGAAGTCCATAACCGCGGACCCGGCTATTCGAATAGATCATGTTAACCCTGCAGGGGTGTACTTCTTCACACACGCTCTCGCCACTTACCGCCATGTACACATCATGTATCTCGGCAACCTTCAAGCGGAAGCCTGGCGAGGGTGTCGGCCACGATCTGACTAACCACACAAGACTCTAATCCAGGTTTATCACCTATTCGGGTTCCATCCGCAAGGAGATCCGGCCGGGGTTTCACTCACGGCCCCAAACGATGTGTGCAGGGTTCCCAAGCCCACCTCGCCGGATGGATCTACGCTTGGTACACCGTGCCACTTGTGCCTAGTCTGTCCCAAGCCCACCTGGCCGGGTGCCACTTGGTAGACTACTAACACTACCTACAAACACCAGAAACTAGTTGCGACTCCTGGACAGAGATCAAGTTGGTTAATAAGTCGAGAGGGGTCGGGTTACCGGAACCCAATCTGTGGTAGTATCGAGTCATTGGACAACATACATAGAACTCAGTGCTTAAGGACGGTTCCAGTGAGACAACCCACCATGTACTCCTACATGGCCTCTCACCGCTACCTTTACCAAATCGTGTTCACACACTTAACTCTCAGCACCAGAACATATCATAACACTCCAATTCATTCCCAATGAATCAGACCTGACACAACTCTAAGCAATAGCAGGCATAGCATGGTAGGAACACAACAATGGCTTCAACCAACTCCTACACATGCTAGTGGGTTTCAACTATTTACTGGGACAATGACAGGTCATGCAGAGGAATGGGTTCAACTACCGCAGCACAAAGTAGCAGATGAATCGTTGTTGTCCTAATGCAATAACTGAGAGCAGGAGAGAGAGAGTAGGATTTTATCGAAATGAACAAGGGGGTTTGCTTGCCTGGTAAATCAACAAGGGAGGCACTGCTTCACAGACAGGTACTCTGGAACGGTCTCCGGAGCAGGACCTATCGAGAAGGAACGGTGCCAACAATCAATACACAAATATATGCGACAATATGATGCATGAACATGGCATGAAGATGTGATGTTGTTTGAGCTAATGCAACTAGTAATCATTTGGTTTGAAGTCCATTTGAACCATAAGCTCAAAGGCATCTCCAAAGTAAGCTCTTATATATACCATAATGTGTTTTCTCATATTCAGCATGTATAAGTTGGTTTGTCATGCATGAAACTAGTACAGATGGATAGACTGCATTTTTCTGATAATTTTTCATATATAAATCATTTCAATCTGAGCTACGGTTGAATTTCTATGAATTTTTGAAGTTCTGCTAATTTTCTGGAATTTCCTGTTTAAAAATAATTCCAGAAAGAGAATAACTGCGTCAGCACGACGTCATCACTACATCAGCGGGTCAACGCGGCTGTCCAGGTCAAATCTGACACGTGGGGTCCACCTGACAGTGGTCATGGTTAAATAACAGAGGTTAATTAAATTTAAACTAATCCTAAACTAGAATTAGCAGGGACGGGCCCCACTTGTCACTGAGCCAGGGGAGGTCAAACCCCCTGGTCAACTGGGGCTAACACGCCGGCGTTTCGCCGCCGGCGGCAGCAAACGCGGCGGAGGGCGCGGGATTGCCACTCCGGCGCCCAATCGAGCAGCAGAGGGCACGCGCGGGAAGCTGGGGCTCACGCGCATCCACTGGTGCCCTCCGTTTCACCGGAGACGGCCTAAATCGACGGCTGCGACCACTTGGGCGGCGGCCGGAGTTCGGGCGCGAGCGGGATCGGGCTGCGGGGCAAGGGGAGGCAGGGGAGAAGGGGGGGTTCGACGGCGGGGCTCAGAGCGAATCCAACGGCGTCGTCGGCGAGCTCGGGGAAGGCTTGGGGCAGCCGGAGCGACGACGGCGATCTCGTCGGCCGAAGCTTGAAGACGACGGCGATGGCGATGAAGCGGAGCTCGCCCGGGTTGCTTTGCTCGGTGAGGAGGGAGAAGGGGTCGCGGCGGAGCTGGGAAGCGTGTCGGCGAGGCGAGGGGGAGGCGGTGGCTACGGCTACGGTGGACGGCGGCGATGAGCTCCGCTCGGCTGCGCGCGAGAGAGAGAGCAGAGGAGGGGGGAAGGAACGAGAGAGAGTGAGAGGGTACGGGGGGGCGTGGCGTCTCCCGGGGCATCCAGACGAGGAGGGGAGGGGGCAGGCAGGCAGGGAGGCTGGTGGCGTGGCGCGGCGGCGTGCGCGCGCGTCGGGCACGCGCCTGGCCGACTGGCGCCAGGAGGACGACGGCGGTGGTGGGCTGGGCTGGCCTGCTGGGCCAGAGGCGCCAGGTAAGAAGCCCAGGTAAGGTTTTTTCCCTGTTTTGTTTTTCTTTTCTATTTTTCTGACATTTGTTCTGATTTAGTAATAATACTAAATCAATTTATTTACTTATGCCATTTTTTTATGGAAGCTAGTTATATTAATCCAGAGCTCCTTTATAAATGGCATAATTTTTGGACAATATTTTATATATATATAACAATATATATCCAAAGCAAATATTTATGCCTTAATTCCAAATGCCCAAAATAAATACCTATGAGCTCTTAAAAATATTGGTTTGATTTTTATCTCTGTCCAATATTTTCATAGAGCAACATGAGCATTTTCTTGGACCCTTTTGGAGAAATTTTTATTTGGGTCATTTTCAAAAATGATTCTGGGGGTTCCACCAATCCTCATTTCAAATTTAAATGGAATATAAACATGATGCACAAATGACTAGCTAGTCTAGGTCATACCAGAACTAGGGATGTGACAACTATGCTGCCAAGGGAGGGGTTCCCGGTAAGGGAGCGCCCTCCGGCAAGGGAGAACTCTCCGACAAGGGGCAGCACCGTCGATCCTGCGGCGATCGAGACCGCAACTGCAGATCTTGGCGCAGGTAATTCACTTGTCCAAAAACTTCCCCTTGGGTTCTTCTTCTTCTGATTTTCTTCTCTTGGATTTTTGATTAATTTTTCTCCCTTCTTCATTCTTCAGACCCATCTGCCGCTGAGCCAATGGAGACAGAGGGCGCCGGCGAGGAAGGGACCGGCGCTGATGAGGCCGCCGGCGAGGAGGCCGCCAAGGCTTCCGCCGCAGAGGGCGGCGAGGGGTCGGGCGATCGCACTGACGACCCTGAGGCCGCAGGAGCGCCAGGCGCTGCGCCGACCGCCGATCCCTCTGCCCTACTGCGGGGCCGGGCTCCGAGGAGCCCCAGCCCGGCGCCTACCTGAAGGCCGGCGAAGATATCTTCATCAAGCTACCCTGGGCGTCGAGCTCCAGGGCACCGGTCGAGGGGGAAACTTTTGACGGAGAGGTGCTCGCCTCTGCTGTACTGTCGTTGGTCGACGCGCCCAGCAGTAGTAGTGGCGAGCCTGAGGAGGAGCAGCTGCTGCGGAATCTGCTGTCACTCTACCGCGCCCGGCAAGCCAAGCTGGCTTCCCGGGAAGCGCTTGTCACGAAGGCGGGAGTTGACATGGAGAAGCGCGCGGAGGAGCTCCGGGGCCACAATCAAGAAGCTCTCCAGTCCCTGGCACAGGAGCGGGAGCGACTCGACGAAGAGCGCACGGCCTTCCTTCTCGAGAAGGCCGAAGCTGAGGAGGAGCAAAGGCTGGCCGCCGAGAAGCAGTCCGCGCGAGAAGGTGAACTGGTGCAGCGGAAGGCCAACCTCGACAGCTATGAGGAGGAGCTCGCCTAGCGCGAGCAAGCACTTGGCGTAGCGCTCAAGGAAGCAAAGGACGCTGCCGCGATCGCAGAGGCCGCCAAGAAGGAGCTGGAGGAGAAGGTGGCGCAGCTGGAGGCCAACATTGGGAAGAGCGGCGAGGAGCTTGCCGCGCTCAAGCGTGAGCGTGAGAAGGATGCTGCCGCCCACGGTGAGCTGCAAGGTCTTCTCGCGGAGAGGGGCAAGGAGCTCAGCGCCGCCAAGAATTCCAACGCAGACCTGGAGCTGAAGCTGGCCACGCTGACACAGACGCTGGAGGCCGCCAAGGAGCGGGAGAAGACCTTGTCGGAGAAGGTCAAGGCTGACGCGGCGCTGCTGGAGAGCATTGCAGTTACCCAGAACTCGTTCAGAGACACTATGGAGCACTGGACCGAGGGTCTGGTGAATACTGCCGCAGTCATCAACGAGGAGCTGGCGCAGCTGGGGATGGAGGACTTTGGGTATCCCTCCGACGAGAATCTCCAACCCAGCGCCAAGCTCAGCTTGTTCTTCAAGGGCGTGGCGACGACACTCCAGCAGCTCCGGGAGAGGATCCCAAAGCAGCTGGCCGACAAGTCGCGCAAAATCTGCGCCGGGGTTCTCCAGAAGGTGCTGATGAAGGTGGCCTTCCGCAATCCAGGCCTCAGCTTCACCAACGTCCTCAAGTCCTTGCCGCCAGACGCCGATCGGGACGCACTCAAGGCCCTTGTCGCACCCATTGTGGACAAGGTGAGCGAGATCAAGAGGGTCGAGGGCGGACGCGTAGACTAGGCCTCCCATTTCTTCTTTTCCCTTGTCGCTGCTAATCATGTTATGAAAACATTCTGTTAGAGCTGCGACAAGTTATCTTGTAATATAACTTTATTTCTGTTATCAATTGCTATGTTATTTCCTCTACTAGATTCCTTCCTTTGTATGTTTTTACCCTACGCTTCTAGGGAACTTGTCGGCGCAGGCACCCGAGCCGCGAGCGCTGAGTGCGGAACTTCAGCAGCCTGCTGGCGGCGCTGCTTCCGACAAGAAACCTTGTCGCGACTAGATGCAGCACACTTAAGTTGTTGAGCGGACTCGAAATAAAGTAAGGGCGCAACTAGACACGAGTTGGTTCCTCCGCGCACAGGTTTTCCATACAAAGCAGGGTCGTTCGAGGAAGATAACTCAAAAATTTAAAAACTGATTGCTCAAACTTTTGGCAACTTAGCTTTTCTGTCGTTTGCTTCCCGGCAAGGCAAAACTTTGCTTGAACGACGCCTGGTCCATACCACAATCTTCTCCTTCCCCCCGGCAAACATGTGTGCGAGGGAACCTTCTTTTCCTTTGTTAAAAAAGAAGAAAGAAGAGAAAATAATAATATGGAGCCCTTCGGCTCGTTATTGCTTACCGGATGTAGGTGCTGCACAAAGTGTCAGATAACGCATGCAAGAAAGAAACTAATGCATGAAATGGACAAGTTGTGCGGAGCACATGAGGTTCTATTTATGCACGGGATCTGCGCCCGGCTTTGTACAAAGGATTACATGCAACAGCGGCAAGACTTGTACAAAAGGTGGTTGCCAGAACGGGGTTCCGGCAACCACTCCCTACAGGAAAAACTTACGAAGATGTTCTATGTTCCAGGAGTTGCTCACCAGAAAGCCATCTTCGGTCTCAAGGCGGACAGCGCCGGGCCTTGTGACTCGTTTCACCCGATAAGGGCCTTCCCACTTCGGCGTCAACTTGTTGGAATTCTTCACGGACTGAACGCGCCGAAGAACAAGGTCGCCTTCCTTGAAGCTTCTGGCCTTAACTTTGTGGCTATGGTAGCGGCGCAAAGCTTGCTGGTATCGAGCAGCTCGTACAGCAGCCTGAAGACGATCTTCCTCAAGGAGCAGCGCGTCGTCTTGTCGCAGCTGTTCTTGCTCAAGCTCATCATAAGCGAGCACTCGAGGTGATCCGTATACGAGTTCCGTGGGGAGAACTTCCTCTGCTCCATAGACTAGAGCGAAAGGTGTCTGGCCAGTGGCTCGATTTGGCGTCGTTCTGATCGACCAAAGAACCACCGGCAGCTCCTCGATCCAGTTTCTTCCACACTTGCGCAGCCTGTCGAAAGTTCTGGTCTTGAGCCCGCGCAGCACTTCAGCATTTGCCCTCTCTGCTTGACCATTGCTTCTCGGATGAGCAACAGAAGCGAAGCAGACCTTGGCGCCAAGGTCTTGGACGTACTGCATGAAGGTGCGGCTCGTAAATTGCGTGCCGTTGTCGGTGATGATCCTGTTAGGGATCCCGAAATGGCAAACAATTGACCTGAAGAACTTGACTGCTAACTGTGCTGTCACCTTCCTCACTGGCTGCACTTCCGGCCACTTTGTGAACTTGTCGATTGCGACGTACAAGTACTCAAAGCCCCCGACAGCTCGGGGGAAGGGGCCGAGGATATCGAGCCCCCAGACCAAAAATGGCCAGGATAAAGGGATCGTCTGGAGAGCTTGAGCTGGCTGGTGTATCTGTTTGGAGTGGAACTGGCACGCTTCACACTTGGTTACTTGTGCAGTTGCATCCTGGAGGGCTGTCGGCCAAAAGAAACCTTGCTGGAAAGCTTTGCCGGCAAGTGCTCTTGCGCCTATGTGGTGGCCACATATGCCTCCATGTATCTCTGCCAACAGCTTTTGTCCATCTTCCCGGCAAATACACTTCAATTTCACACCGTTGAGTCTTCTTCTGTATAGTATGCTATCGACAAACTGGTACATACTTGACTGCCGGGCTACTCTTTCCGCTTCTTCTTGCTCTTCGGGAAGTTATCCTGTCTGAAGGAAACGGACAATCTGCTATGCCCATGCTGGAGCTTGTGGCTCGACAACAAGGACTAAAGGCACATCTGCTGCTGCGGGAACATCCGCTTCTACGGCAAGGACTTGCGGCCCTGCCTGAGCTTGATGTTCCCCGACAAGCTTGCCGGAGCAAAACTTGTTGGGAGCGTCTGCTTCAACAGAACAAATCATAAGACTTGCCGGAGCAGACTGCCCCTCAGCATCCTTGGTGTTGATCTTGGGGACTTTCTTGGCGGCGGCTTCGGGGAGCTCTGCCGAAAAGTAGTCGCCAGAAACCAACTTCCTCTTCTTGCTTTGTCCAGTTGATGGTGTTACAGATGGTTGAGTCAACTTGAGCAAAAAGATCCCTGGTTCCACAGGCAACTTTAGTGCGGCGCACTTTGACAGGCCATCAGCAATGTCATTCTGAACTCTTGGGATATGCTCCATCTGTAGGCCGTCAAAGTGCTCTTCTAGCTTCCTCACTTCATCGACATATGCTTCCATCAATGGACTCTAGTAGTTCTTGTTCACTTGGCGGACGACAAGCTGTGAGTCACCCCTGACAATGAGCTTCTTGATCCCAAGGTCTGCTGCGATCCTGAGACCGGCAAGCAATCCTTCATACTCTATAGTATTGTTGGTTGCTTGCTCCTTGGGAAAGTGCATCTGGACTACGTACTTGAGGTGCTCTCCGGTGGGTGCGACAAGCAGCACGCCCGCACCGGCGCCTTGCAGCGAGAAAGCACCATCAAAGTGCATCATCCACTCTTTGCTTGCCTCTTTGACGGGGATGCTCGTCTCTGGAATTTCTTCATCTGGGGTTGGCGTCCACTCTGCTATGAACTCTGCCAATGCTCTGCTTTGGATAGTTGAAGTGCTCTCAAACTTGAGGCCAAAGCTTGACAGTTCCAGTGCCCACTCGACAATCCTACCTGTCGCTTCTGGATTTTGCAGTATCCTCTTCAGCGGAAAGCGAGTGACGACTGTGATCTCATGTGCTTGGAAGTAATGGCGCAGCTTTCTCGAGGCCATGAGGAGGCCGAAAAGCAACTTCTGCACCCCAGAGTACCTTGATCTAGCCCCCTGTAGAAGGGAACTGACAAAGTAAACTGGACGCTGCACCATTCTCTTCTGCATCTTATCATGCTCCTGCGCAGATCCATCTTTGTCGGGACCAGAGCCTGTCGGCGAAGCCCCCTGCTTGTCGCTGGATGCACCTGTCGTGGTTGCTGGCTCATCATCTGCCTCCCTCTCTGCCACTAACGCAACACTAACCACTTGATTGGTTGCCGCTATATACAGCAGCAACTTCTCTTGTGGCTTAGGTGCGACAAGTATTGGAGTGGAGGACAGGTATCTCTTCAAGTCCTGCAGCGCAGCCTCCGCCTTCGGAGTCCATTTCATTGGACCTGCCTTTTTCAAAATTTTGAAAAATGGCAGGGCGCGCTTAGCAGATCTAGAGATAAACCTGCTGAGAGCAGCCACGCAACCGGCAAGCCTTCGTACATCCTTGACGCGCTTTGGTGCTTTGATCTGCTCAATGGCCTTGATCTTGTCGGGATTGGCTTCAATTCCCCGCCGAGACACGAAGAACCCGAGAAGCTTGCCGGAAAGAACTCCAAACACGCACTTCTCGGGGTTAAGCTTGAGGTTGATCTTGCGCAGATTTGCAAATGTCTCGCCTAAATCTTGAATTAGGGTCGCCCTGTTCTTTCTCTTGACCACTATGTCATCCATGTAGGCTTCCACATTTCTGTGCATCTGCGGCTCAAAAGCGTGGTGGACTACCCTTGCGAATGTTGAACCAGCATTCTTCAAACCGAAAGGCATCCGTACGAAGCAGTACGTGCCACACGGGGTGATAAATGCGGTTTTCTCTTCATCCTCTTCTGCCATGAAGATCTAATGATATCCTGAGTATGCATCAAGAAATGAAAGCAAATCACATCCGGCTGTGGAGTCAACAATCTGGTCAATGCGCGGCAAGGGAAATGGGTCTTTGGGACAAGCTTTATTAACATCAGTGAAGTCAATACAAAGCCTCCATTTCCCGTTAGTCTTGCGCACGACAACAGGATTGGCCAACCACGTGGGATGGAGCACTCCTCTGACAAGGCCTGCTGCTTCCAACTTCTTGATTTCTTCTGTGATGAATTCTTGGCGCTCCACTGCCTGCTTCCTGACTTTCTACTTGACGGGCCGCGCATGAGGACAGACGGCAAGGTGGTGCTCAATTACTTTCCTGGGAACACCGGCGATATCAGACGGTTGCCACGCAAACACGTCGACATTCGCCCGCAGGAAAGCAACAAGCGCGCTTTCCTATTTGGGGTCAAGGGTGGCGCTGATGGTGAAGGTACCACCAATGCCGTCCTCCTTGGCGGACACCTTCTTGGTCTCAGGTGGAGCTGCCATTGCCTTCTTACACTTGCCGGTGGAGCTCGATGGTGCGTCCTTGACGGTAGCGCAGCACTCCAAAGAGGTGCGCTTACCGGAGTGGGCATCAGAGCTCTTGCCGGACTTGGTCTTCTTCTTCCCCCCGGGAGGTTTAGCGGCAAGTGTCTTGCATTCTGTTGCGGCTGCTGCTTCCCGGTAGATCTTGTTGGCGCAGATAAGGGCATCCTTCTTGTCGCCAGGGACAGAGATGACACTTATCGGGCCTGGCATCTTCAGTACGTTGTACGCATAGTGAGAGGCTGCCATGAACTTGGCGAGTGCCGGACGGCCAAGGATTCCATTGTAAGGTAATGGAAAATCAGCAACATCAAATGTGACCCTCTCAGTCCTGAAGTTCAGCTCGCTGCCAAATGTTACCGGCAACGTGATCTTTCCCTTCGGCTTGCTCCTTCCTGGGTTGATTCCTTGAAATGTGCCGGTCTCTTCGAGCTCGCTGTCAGGGATCTGGAGTTTCTGGAGCACCGCAGAGGAGATCAGGTTCAAGCTGGCCCCGCCGTCAACTAGCATCTTAGTGACCTTGAGGTTGCGGATTGTTGGTGAAACCAACATCGGCAAGCACCCGACCGCAGTTATGCGATCCGGGTGGTCCTCAATATCAAAGATGATAGGCGTGCTGGACCATTTCAGAGGCTTGCGTGACTCGATGGGTGGCTCTGCTGCATTAACTTCCCGCACCCACTGCTTGAGCTGACGGTGCGAGGTATGCAGAGAAGCACCGCCGTCAACGCACAGGACCTCTGTGGCTTTCTGGAACTCCTGCTCATCAGTCTCCTCATCATCCATGTCTTCATCGTCGTCGTCGTCTTCATCCTTGTCGCAGCTGCGAGGAGGTCTGTCTCCTTGCCGCTGCTTGGCCTTGCCGCTGCTTGGCCTTGCCGCGGCGTCCTCCTCGGCCGGGACGTTTCTTGCCGGATCCCCCAGCACCTTCCTGGGCCTTCTCCTTGTCGCGCCGCTCGTATTCAGCTTTCTGTTGCTCAACAAGCTGCTCGACTTTCTTACAGTTCTGGAGATCATGGCCCTTGGTGCGGTGGATCTTACAATATTGCTTGTTGGTGCCGTCCTGCTTGTCGGCGACCGCCACCTCCGTGGCAACCTCCTTGCCGGAGTCACCAGCTTTGGCTTCCTTGGCGCCACCACCATTGCCGGACTACTCAACAACTAGCACCTCTTTGCCTTTCCTCCTTCTGTTGTTCCGCCGCCGGTTTTTCCTTGCCGGGGAAGCATCTTCACTGTCAGATCCTCCCGCTCCTACATTCTCTCCGGGGAGTCTCCTCCCTTCCTCAGCACGTGCACACTTGTCGGCCAGTGCATATAACTCACTGATGTCCCTGATCTTGCACATCGCCATTTCCTCCTGCATCCTGCGGTTTCGCACATTCTGATGGAACGCGCTGATCACCGCGGCGGGGTGGACATCTGGGATGTTGTGCTGCACACTGCTGAATCTCTGAATGTACTTGCGCAGGGGTTCTCCTTCCTTCTGGGCGAGCAGATGAAGATCACTCTCCTGGCCATGAGGCTTGTGTCCGCCTGTGAAGGCGCCGACAAACTGATGGCACAGATCAGCCCAAGAGGATATGGAGTTGTCTGGCAAGTGCATGAGCCAGGATCTGACATTGGGCTTGAGCACCAGCGGGAAGTAGTTGGCAAGGATCTTGTCGTCCCGTCCCCCGGCAGCCTGCACTACAATGGTGTAAATGCTGAGGAACACCGACGGATGCGTCTTGCCGTCGTACTTCTCCGGTACGTCTGGCTTGAAGTTCTTCGTGCTGGGCCACTGGACTTGCCGCAGCTCACGAGTGAACGCAGGGCAACCTACCGCGTACGGCAGATTGCCTGGTTCCCCTGGCGCATGCATGTCAACAGAGGGCCCAACACGCTTGTCGGATTGACGTCGCGCTTCTCTTTGGCGCTCGATGCGAGTTCGATCGTCTTCTTGTTGTCGATCATGAAGAACTTGGCGCTGATCGCGACGAGCTCGTGGATCTGACGATGCGGTGGAGTCGCTGTCGAGGTGGATCCGGCGAGTCGGCAATCTTGGCCTTCGGGGCGGTGATTGCATGGTAGTTGCACCTCCACCCGTTTCGTCGCCACCGGCTCGCGCCCGGCAACCCTGCCGCGGCGGCGACGCGCTCGGCCGCCGTGAAGTGTCGCCGTTGGCGTAGCCGATGAGACTCTGAATGGTGGCCCTCCATTCGTCGATCTTGTCTGACGTTGGAGGGTAATCTAGGAGAAGTTGAGCTCGCGCCAAAGCTTCTGCTGGGGTGGTGGGTGGCAGTGGCGGACGGCGCGAGGAGCGGGACGTGCTCGGACTTCTAACTATGTTAGAAGGAGCAGTATCCCGTCCAGGCGACCGTGCCCTGCTCGTGCCAGCACGCTGGCGTGCGTGCTGGTCTTGAGCGCCCCGAGATCCACCAGCTTGGTCTTGGCCTATCATGCGTATGGCACTGCAAGTGCCATGACGCTGTTGGTCTTGCGCCTCCTGAGAGTGGCGTGGAACATGTACAGTCGCCGAGGTTTGTGCAGCCTTGTTCTTGGACCTGGCAGCATCATGAGCTTCCTCGTCGACGTCCATCCTTCCGCCGGCGTCCATTCCACCACCCGTTTGCTCCAACGGTGGCGGAAGTGACGTGGACGGAGCGGCTGCCGCCGAAGTCTTCTTCTTCGGTGGCATGTTGATGAAGGGAATGAAGATCTAGCTCGTGTGAATGCCGGATCAGGTTTACGCAATCTCGACGCCCCCTACCTGGCGCGCCAAAGATGTCGGGGAAACTGATCCACGAACACCTATGGGGCCGGCGGACCGGGCCCCTTTCGGTTCGGTGGGGGGCGGAGATCGCATGAAGAGCAGATCGAGGCGAGGCACACGAGCAGTTTACCCAGCTTCGGAGCTCTCCGGAGAGATAACACTCCTACTACTGCTTGTCTGGTTGTATTATCTTGTGTTCTTGCTCTAGAGAGAGAGCGTAGTGTATTTCTGGGTTACGAATGATTCGAACCGAACCGAACCTCCTCTACGTTGCGCATGGGCCTCCTTTTATACGCTAAAGGGGTCACCGACAGGTGGCAACGCAGAGAAGGGTACAAATGTAAAAAGTGAGGTGGTTGGTACAGTTACTTGTACAGTGCACCCTACCTAACCGTGACGGCAGGGGACAAGGGCATTAAATGCCCGTCTGAGTCGCCCAAACAGTGCAGAAAGGGACCATTAGGGGCGCCACCGTTCGCCACGATGGCGATCTTGTTAGCTTCGCATGCCACTGCGCACCGCTGGCTGCACAGCCTCCCGACACGCGTGCCCGAAGAGGCCCCCAGAGCGACACATTGGCGGATGAGCTGGAGCATGGGCACAGAGTGGCCGCCTGCCGCGGCAAGTGCCTTGCCGCTGCTGTTGTCTTGTCGGGTCTGGAGGCTTGTCGCTCACTGGGCTTCGAGGTACCTTGGTTGGTCTTCCCGGCAAGCTCCTCTTGCCGGGGCCTTGTTGCCTTGCCGGAGCGCGTGGCGCGTCGCGGCAGGTTCCTTGAAGTACCTTGGTTGGCCTTCCCGGCAAGCTCCTCTTGCCGGGGCCTTGTCTCCTGAGCTTAAATACTTTGTTCTTGAATGGCTCCAAGGGAACCACGGAGGATCTTGGCGTTCGCCCAGCAAGCTTTGCCGCGGGGTGCTGCAACTGCCCGTGCACAAGTTCGGGGTACTAGGGTACCCCTATTCTAGTAGACCGACAGCAGGGGCTGTTATTGATTATACTAAAGGCAATGTCACTTTTCATGTTAATGGTAATGAGCATACGGTACACTTTCCGAGGAAGCAACCTCAATTTCATAGTATCAACTCTATTGGAAAAATTCCATCGATTATATTTGGAGGTTTTGAATTTCCTCTTCCTACTGCCAAGAAGAAATATGATATTCTTATTATTGGGGATGTGCATATCCCTGTTGAGGTAACATAGTGTTATTCAAAATTTCTCCGGTTCTATGTTATTCGGAATGAGTTCGTTAACAAGACTTGATCAACCTTGTTAGTGGATTCCTTTTGATGATCATGAGATGGATGAAACTAGAAGGCACAACCTTCTGTATCCCACTTTTACTTTCTGTTATTTATATTAAATAAAATAAAAATAAATATTCTTCTGTCTGTTATCTGATTATCCGTGCAATATAAAAATACCTCGAAAATAAAATTTCTCCAAATGCCCTGAAATTTAAATAAGATTTTTTTCTAGAATATTTGAGAATATTTGGCACTGAGAACACAGCAGGGGGTCAACCACCTGCCCACGAGAGTGGAGGGCGCGCCCTACCCCCTGGGTGTGCCCCCTGCCTCGTGGGCCCATGGTGGCCCTCCTCCACTTATTCCTGCACCCACACACTTCATCTTCCTCCCACAAACACGAATATCCAGCTCAAGCACGAGTTCTTGCTCATCTTGCTGCCATTTTCGATCTCCTTGCTCAAAGCACCTCTCACAAAACTACTTGGGGGAGATTGTTCCTTGGTATGTGACTCCTCCATTGGTCCAATTAGTTTTTGTTCTAGTGCTTTATTCATTGCAAATTTTTGCTGCTTAGGTGACCCTGTTCTTGAACTTGCATGTCAAATTTATATGGTCAAAAGTAGTTTTGATGCATGATATAGGCCCTAGGAACTTGTAGGAGTAGTTGCTACCAATATTATTGAGTTTGGTTTACTTTTATTTTGAAGTTACTAATTTTTTTTTAGAAATTTTCAAAAAATGATGAGGAGACTTTTGAGGGGCTCATCGAGCCAAAGCTCGAAGGAAAAGGCACCGAAGCCTAAGTATAATCTGCCTCACACCACGGAGGTTCAGGCGTGTGAATGGCCTTCCGAGAATTTCTTGAGAGCAATGGGGATTTATGAAGATTTTCATGAATTGGCTAAGAATGCAGGCTCCACGACCAATGCGATCAGTATCTCTTACTCACAAATATCTTTGTGCAAAACTTTAATTTCCACTCTAGGAGCTCACCACCTATGGTGGAGTTTTATTTATATGATGAGCATAAGGAGATGTCACTTTATGATTTTTGTTGGATTTGTTTAGTCCCTTTTGAGGGCAAGATGGAAGAGCCACATCGTGATGATGTGGAGGGGTTTATTGATTCTATCACTGTAGGGGAAACAAGGAAGGTTTTTGATGCACGAATCACTAGCATACATTTTCCTATTTTACGTTATTTTGCATTATTTGCTAGTCGTTGTTTAATTGGTCGTGGAAACTCTGGAAACCTTAGTATCCCTGACATTATTATTTTTGTCCATGGTTTATACGGTGATAGTTCTGTTAGTATGGGCGGCATTATTGCCAAATGGTTAAGCCTGAACATACCAAGGGCCCCATCTTTGGAGGCATCTATGCTTCACGCCTAGCTGCACATTTTAACATACCTATTAGGCATTATGAGAAGGAAGAAAAAGTGCTGCCTCGTGTTTATCTAGACTACAAAAGTATGGTGGCACTTGATTTTATTGTTAATAATAGGGAATGAGAGCTTAAATATCAATTATTCTTTAATAAACATCATCCTGAGACTATTAGCCTGCCTGCTCCTTCTTTGTTTGATTTATCTGTAGGCACGTACCTTGTTCCGTTGAAGGCTATTCACGCCTACTGGAACCCTGCACCAGCCAAGGAGCCAGAGCCGGAACCACAAGTTGATGCTTCACGACGGTCTAATTACGAGTGGGATCTGGAGATGATTGCCAGCCAGTGGCAATCGAAGTCTTCCTCTTCTTCTTCTCAGTACGACCCGAACTATTATTATGGATATCAACCAGGCAAGCCGTGGCCATAGACCTACTTAGACCAAAAGCCTAAGCTTGGGGGAGTACATATTTCCCACCGACATTACATTTATGCCCACACACTCATTGCTAGATGTCGGTGCTCATACTTTTTCATTGTGTCATCCATGCTAGTTTATTTCCCTTTTTATGCTTTCTTCTTGTGAGTTTAATAAACCTTAAGAAAACCCAAAAAAATCAGTTGTAGCTTTTAATTAATTTACCTTCCATGCTTGTAGCAGCAATTAAAAAGAAAACCCCAAAAGATTTCCTGTTCTTCTTTTGCTTGTTGGGAGCTTTCCCATGTAAATAGTTTTATTTCTTTTCTTTTCTTTGGGGGTCGATAGGAGAAGACCATAATTAAATTGTTGAAGTGGCTCTTATATGCATTATTGTTGATCTGACAAAAGAGCCCATATTGCCTTGTCTTCTCCTGTTTATTGAATGCTTGCAGATTCCAGCTTACTCCAATGCACGTGCACTATTATTATTATTCACATCATTCAATCGTGCAAGTGAAAGGCAATTATGATGTTATATGATGAACTGGCTGAGATGAGAAAAGCTGGTATGAACTTGACCTCTTTTGTTTTTGTAAATATGATTAGTTCATCGTTCCTGATTCAGCCTATTATGAATAAACATGTTTGCAATGACAACTAGAGATCATAGTTTCTTATGCCATGCATGATTAGGTATGAGTTATAATGGTTTACCTTGCGTGCCAACATGCTATTGAGATAGTTATGATGTGATATGATAGGGTGGTATCCTCCTCTGAATGATTTAAGTGACTTGACTTGGCGCATGTTCACGCATGAAGTTGAAACAAAATCAACATAGCCTTCACGATATTTATGTTCATGGTGGATTATATCCTACTCATGCTTGCATTCTGTGTTGATGTTGATTAATTTTAATGCATGTTCATGACTGTTGTCGCTCTCTAGCTGGTCGCTTCCCAGTCTTTTGCTAGCCTCCACCTGTACTAAGCGGGAATACTGCTTGTGCATCCAATTCCATAAACCCCAAAGTTATTCCACATGAGTCCACTATACCTACCTATATATGGTATCTACCTGCCGTTCCAAGTAAATTTGTATGTGCCAAACTCTAAACCTTCAAATAAATATCCTGTTTTGTATGCTCGAATAGCTCATGTATCAACTAGGGCTGTCTGTATCTTCCATGTTAGGTGGGTTATTCTCAAGAGGAGTGGACTCCGCTCCTCACACGAGATAAATGGCTGGTCACCGGGATGCCCAGTCCCATGCTTTATGCAAACTAAATCAAAATAATTGCAAACAAAACTCCCCCTGGGACTCTTGTTAGTTGGAGGCACTCATTGTTTCGAGCAAGCCATGGATTGATTCTTGTTGGTGGAAGGGGAGTATAAACTTTACCATTCTGTTTGGGAACCGCCTATAATGTGTGTAGCATGGAAGATATCACCATCTCTTGGTGGTTATGTTGACAATGAAAGTATATCGCTCAAAATATTATTCACCTCTATTTCAAAACCGAGCTCTGGCACCTCTACAAATCCCTGCTTCCCTCTGCGAATGGCCTATCTATTTAATTTTATGCTGAGTCATCATCCTCTTATTAAAAAGCACCAGTTGGAGAGCACCGCTGTCATTTGCATTCATTATTGTTAGTTTACATTGAGTATGACTTGACTGGATCTCTTTTACCATGAATTACAATGTCTACTCAATCCTTGGTCTTTAAAGGTGCTCTGCATTTATGTTTTGCGGTCTCAGAAAGGGCTAGCGAGATACCATCTTATTATATCATATTATGATTGTTTTGAGAAAGTGTTGTCATCCGAGATTTATTATTATGGCTCGCTAGTTGATTATGCTACTGATATGAGTAAACTTGAGACCTATGCGTTATTGCGAATGTGGTTAGTTATAATCTTTGCTAAAAACTTGAATGCTTGCTTTACATATTTACAACAACAAGAGCAAACAGAGTTTGTAAAAGTTTTTCCTTATCACTTTTAGTTTATCAACTGAATTGCTTGAGGACAAGCAAAGGTTTAAGCTTGGGGGAGTTGATACGTCTCCGTCGTATCTACTTTTCCAAACACGTTTGCCCTTGTTTTGGACTCTAACTTGCATGATTTGAATGGAACTAACCCGGACTGATGTTGTTTTCAGCAGAATTACCATGGTGTTATTTATGTGCAGAAACAAACGTTTCAGAATGACCTGAAACTTCACGGAGCCACTTTTTGGAAAATATAAAAAATACCTGCCAAAGATGAAGGCCAGGGGGCCCACCACCTGTCCACGACGGGGGGGGGGGGGGCTGCCCCCCTAGGGCGCGCCCCCTACCTCGTGGGTCCCCTGTTGCCTCTCCGACTCCAACTCCAACTCTATATATTGTGTTTCAGGGAGAAAAAATCAGAGAGAAGAAATCATCGCGTTTTACGATACGGAGCCGCTGCCAAGCCCTAAAACCTCTCGGGAGGGCTGATCTGGAGTCCGTTCAGGGCTCCGGAGAGGGGAATCCGTCGCCATCGTCATCATCAACCATCCTCCATCACCAATTTCATGATGCTCACCGCCGTGCGTGAGTAATTCCATCGTAGGCTTGCTGGACGGTGATGGGTTGGATGGGATCTATCATGTAATCGAGTTAGTATTGTTAGGGTTTCATCCCTAGTGTCCACTATGTTCTAAGATTGATGTTCTATGACTTTGATATGCTTAATGCTTATCACTAGGGCCCGAGTGCCATGATTTCAGATCTGAACCTATTATGTTTTCATCAATATATGAGTGTTCTTGATCCTATCTTGCAAGTCTATAGTCACCTATTATGTGTTATGATCCGTTAACCCCGAAGTGACAATAATCAGGATACTTACCGGTGATGACCGTAGTTTGAGGAGTTCATGTATTCACTATGTGTTAATGCTTTGTTCCGGTTCTCTATTAAAAGGAGGCCTTAATATCCCTTAGTTTCCGTAAGGACCCCGGTGCCACGGGAGGGTAGGACAAAGATGTCATGCAAGTTCTTTTCCATAAGCACGTATGACTATATTTGGAATACATGCCTACATTATATCAATGAACTGGAGCTAGTTCTGTGTCACCCTAGGTTATGACTGTTACATGATGAACCGCATCCGGCATAATTCTCCATCGCCGATCCATTGCCTACGAGCTTTCCATATATTGTTCTTCGCTTATTTACTTTTCCTTTGCTATTGCTATCATCACTACAAAATACCAAAAACATTACTTTTACTACTATTACCTTTTTCTACCGTTACCACTACTATCATATTACCTTGCTACTAAACACTTTGCTGCAGATATTAAGTTTCCAGGTGTGGTTGAATTGACAACTCAGCTGCTAATACTTGAGAATATTCTTTGGCTCCCCTCGTGTCGAATCAATAAATTTGGGTTGAATACTCTACCCTCGAAAACTGTTGCGATCCCCTATACTTGTGGGCTATCACACCTCTATTAAAATGCTTAAGGAAGTTATTTTCCCACAGTTTGGAGTCCCTAGATATTTAATGACTGATGGTGGGTCACACTTTATTCATGTTGCTTTCCATAAAATGCTTGCCAAGTATGATGTCAACCATAGAATATGTTATTTTGTACAACTCTCATTTCAGATTCTTTGCAAGAAACTCCTCTCCAAATGGGAAGGACCCTATGTTATTGAGGAGGTTTATCAATCTGGAGCCGTCAAAATAAATAATGTCAAAGGTACTAACCCGAAGGTTGTTAATAAGCAACGAATAAAACACTATATCCCAGGTATGCCCATTAATGTTGAAAGCAATATTATTCAAACTATGACACCAGAAGAACACATAAAAGAAACCTTCCGGAATACTCCAGAATCATGAAAACGAGGAGGTACGTGATACGGTAAGTAAACGGACTGCGAAAAATCCGCAAAAATTTTTTTTTGTCAGTTTTGGAATATTTAAAAAATTAGGAAAAATAAGAAACTACTAGGAAGGTGACCCTGGTGGGCACAAGACACCAGGGCGTGCCTGCCCCCCAGGTGCGCCCAGGTGGGTTGTGCCCATCTCGGGTACCTTCCGGACTCTGTTTTTCTTCCGTTTGCTTGTTTTCGTAGATAAAAAATCTTTATATACCCCCGAACCTATTGACCACCGTATCACGGAGAAATCCTCTGTTTTCTTTTCCTTGCCGCTTTCTGCCAAATCTGAAATATGTCGTCTCAAAGTTCGGAGGAGAATTGTCTAGTTACTTATCGCCCTATGTACAAGGATATCTTCAAGGAAACCTATCCCTATATATGGTACACCGATGAGGAAGATGAAGATGAATTAGTTCCTCCTCGTTTCAAGAATGAAAGCATGGAGGCGTTATGCAGGAGGATAATAAAGCTCGAGACGGAGAATGATGAGTTCAGGATAGACAACTCTATCCTCCATCGTAAGTTGGAGGAAAAGAAGGGCAAACCCTCCACTTCATCACCACCACCTCCTTCTTGATCACCAAAAGAAAATTGATTATCGGGTAAGGGCACTCCCCTTGGCTTCTGCCAAGCTTGGGGGAGGTCCCCCGGTATCGTATCACCTTCACTATCTTTTGCCTTTACTTATCTTAGTTCGATCCATAGTTATCTTTTGCTTTAGATGAATACAAGTTTAGTTCGATCCTTTCTCTTCGAGAGTTTGCTTAGTGATCTGTCTTTGTAATCGTGTGCGAGAAATATAATAAAGTTTAGTTTGAGTTTTGCTCTCTTTACTTTCATGTTTCAATAAAAAGAAAGGAAATAAATGAAAAAGATCATATGTTAATATTATGGTAAGTAATCGATATGTCTCCAACGTATCTATAATTTTTTATTGTTCCATGCTGTTATATTATCATTCTTGGATGTTTTACGATTATTTTATAGTCATTATTATATCACTTTTTGGTACTAACCTATTGACATAGTGCCAAGTGCTAGTTGATATTTTATGCATGTTTTTTACATCGAAGGAAATCAATACCAAGCGAAGTCCAAACGCAGCAAAACTTTTGTGGATTTTCTTGGACCAGAAGACATCCAGTGGGCCAAAGAAGTACCGAAGAGGGAGCCTGAGGTGATCACAAGACACCAGGGCGCGCCTGGAGGCCCAGACGTGCCCTGGTGGGTGGTGCCCACCTCGGTGGCCTCCCAAGCCGCCTCTTTGCTCTATAAATACCCCAATATTCTAGAAACCCTAGGGGAGTCGACGAAAATCAATTCCAGCCGCCGCAAGTTCCAGAACCACCAGATCCAATCTAGACACCATCACAGAGGGGTTCATCATGTCCATTGGTGCCTCACTGATGATGTGTGAGTAGTTCTTTGTAGACCTACAGGTCCGTAGTTAGTAGCTAGATGGCTTCCTCTCTCTCTTTTGATTCTCAATACAATGGTCTCTTGGAGATCCATGTGATTTAACTCTTTTTTGCGGTGTGTTTGTTGGGATCCGATGAACTTTGAGTTTATGATCAGATCTATCTTTTTATCCATGAAAGTTATTTGAGTCTTCTTTGATCTCTTATATGCATGATTGCTTATAGACTCGTATTTCTTCTCCGATATTTGGGTTTTGTTTGGTCAACTTGATCTATTTATCTTGCAATGGGAAGAGGTGCTTTGTAATGGGTTTGATCTTACGGTGCTTGGTCCCAGTGACAGAAGGGGAACCGGCACATATGTATAGTTTCCATTAAGGATAACAAGATGGGGTCTATTTCTACATAAATAGATCTTGTCTACATCATTTCATTGTTCTTATTGCATTACTCCATTTCTCCACGAACTTAATACACTAGATGCATGCTGGATAGCGGTCGATTTGTGGAGTAATAGTAGTAGATGCAGGCAGGAGTCGGTCTACTAATCTTGGACGTGATTGAAGGAAATATGCCCTAGAGGCAATAACAAAGTTGTTATTTATATTTCCTTATATCATGATAAATATTTATTATTCATGCTAGAATTGTATTAACCGGAAACTTAGTACATGTGTGAATACATAGACAAATAGAGTGTCCCTAGTATGCCTCTACTTGACTAGCTCGTTAATCAAAGATGGTTATGTTTCCGAGCCATAGACATGTGTTGTCATTTGGAATGGGATCACATCATTAGAGAATGATGTGATGGACAAGACCCATCCGTTAGCTTAGCATAATGATCGTTTAGTTTCATTGCTATTGCTTTCTTCATGACTTATACATGTTCCTCTGACTATGAGATTATGCAACTCCTGAATACCGGAGGAACACCCTGTGTGCTATCAAACGTCACAACGTAACTGGGTGATTATAAAGATGCTCTATAGGTTTCTCTGATGGTGTTTGTTGAGTTGGCATACATCGAGATTAGGATTTGTCACTCCGTGTATCAGAGAGGTATCTCTGGGCCCTCTCGGTAATGCACATCACTATGAGCCTTGAAAGCAATGTGTCTAATGAGTTAGCCATGGGATGATGCTTTATAGAACGAGTAAAGAGTCTTGCCAGTAACGAGATTGAACTAGGTATGATGATACCGATGATCGAATCTCGGGCAAGTAACATACCGATGACAAAGGGAACAACGTATGTTGTTATGCAATTTTGACCGATAAAGATTGTCGTAGAATATGTAGGAGCCAATATGAGCATCCAGGTTCCGCTATTGGTTATTTACCGGAGATGTGTCTCGGTCATGTCTACATAGTTCTCGAACCCGTAGGGTCCGCATGCTTAACGTTCGATGATGATTTGTATTATGAGTTATGTGATTTGATGACCGAAGATTGTTTGGAGTCCCGGATGAGATCACGGACATGACGAGGATTCTCAAAATGGTCAAGAGGTAAATATTCATATATTGGAATGTTACATTCGAACACTAGAATGGTCCGGGTCATTTCTGATAAGTTTTGGAGTACTGGGGGTTACCAGAACCCCCCTAGGAAGTTCATGGGCCTTCATGGGCCTTAGTGGAAAGGAGACAAGGGCAACAAGGGAGGCCGCGCCCCCCCATGGCCAGTCCGAATTGGACTACGGAGGGGGCGGCGCCCCCTATTTCCTTCTCCCCTCTCCTCCTTCCCTCTCTCTCCCTCTCTTGGAAAGGAAGGGGACTCCAACTAGGATTGGGAATCTTAGTTACCATGGCGTGCGCCCCCCTTGGGCCGGTCACCTCTCCTCCCCCTTTATATACGTGGGAGTGGGGCACCCCAAAGACACACCAAGTCTTCTGTTAGCCGGGTGCGGTGCCCCCTCAATAGTTACACACCTCGGTCATATCGTCGTAGTGCTTAGGCAAAGCCCTGCGTCGGTAACTTCATCATCACCGTCGCCACACCGTCGTGCTGACGGAACTCTCCCTCATCCTCAACTGGATCAAGAGATCGAGGGACGTCATTGAGCTGAACGTGTGCTAAACACGGAGGTGCCGTGTGTTCGGTGCTAGGATCGGTTGGATCGTGAAGACATTAGACTACATCAACCATGTTACTAAACGCTTCCGCTTTCGGTCTACGTGGGTACATGGACACACTCTCCCTGCTCGTTGATATGCTTCTCCTAGATAGATCTTGCGTGTGTTGGGGAACGTAGTAATTTCGAAAAATTTCCTATGCACACACAAGATCATGGTGATGCATAGCAACGATAGGGGAGAGTGTGATCTACGTACCCTTGTAGACCGACAGCGGAAGCGTTAGCACAACGCGATTGATGTAGTCGTACGTCTTCACAGCCCGACCGATCAAGCACCGAAACTACGGCACCTCCGAGTTTTAGCACACGTTTAGCTCGATGACGATCCCCGGACTCCGATCCAGCAAAGTGTCGGGGAAGAGTTCCGTCAGCACGACGTCGTGGTGACAATCTTGATGTACTACCGTCGCAGGGCTTCGCCTAAGCACCGCTACAATATTATCGAGGATTATGGTGGAAGGGGGCACCGCACACGGCTAAGAATATGATCACATGGATCAACTTGTGTGTCTAGGGGTGCGCCTGCCTCCGTATATAAAGGAACAAGGGGGAGGTGCGGCTGGCCAGGAGGAGGGCGCGCCAGGAGGAGTCCTACTCCCACCAGGAGTAGGATTCCCCCCCCCTTTCCTAGTTGGAATAGGATTCGGGAAGGGGGGAAAGAGGAGAGAGAGAAGGAAGGGGGGGAGCCGCCCCCTCTCCTTGTCCTATTCGGACTAGGGGGGAGGGGCATGTGGCCCAGCCCTGGCCACCTCTCCTCTCTTCCACTAAAGCCCACTAAGGCCCATATACCTCCCGGGGGGTTCAGGTAACCTCCCGGTCCTCCGGTAAAATCCCGATTTCACCCAGAACACTTCCGATATCCAAATATAGGCTTACAATATATTAATCTTTATGTCTTGACCATTTCGAGACTCCTTGTCATGTCCGTGATCACATCTGGGACTCCGAACAAACTTCGGTACATCAAAATGCATAAACTCATAATATAACTGTCATCAAAACCTTAAGCGTGCGGACCCTATGGGTTCGAGAACAATGTAGACATGACCGAGACACGTCTCCGGTCAATAACCAATAGCGGAACCTAGATGCTCATATTGGCTCCCACATATTCTATGAAGATCTTTATCGGTCAGACCGCATAACAATATACGTTGTTCCCTTTGTCATCGGTATGTTACTTGCCCGAGATTCGATCGTCGGTATCTCAATACCTAGTTCACTCTCGTTACCGGCAAGTCTCTTTACTCGTTTCGTAATACATCATCTTGCAACTAACTCATTAGTTGTAATGCTTGCAAGGCTTATGTGATGTGCATTACCGAGAGGGCCCAGAGATACCTCTCCGACAATCGGAGTGACAAATTCTAATCTCGAAATACGTCAACCCAACATGTACCTTTAGAGACACCTGTAGAGCTCCTTTATAATCACCCAGTTACATTGTGACGTTTGGTAGCACACAAAGTGTTCCTCCGGTAAACGGGAGTTGCATAATCTCATAGTCATAGGAACATGTATAAGTCATGAAGAAATCAATAGCAACATACTAAACGATCGGGTGCTAAGCTAATGGAATGGGTCATGTCAATCACATCATTCTCCTAATGATGTGATCCCATTAATCAAATGACAACACATGTCTATGGTTAGGAAACATAACCATCTTTGATTAATGAGCTAGTCAAGTAGAGGCATACTAGTGACGTTTGGTTTGTCTATGTATTCACACAAGTATTGTGTTTCCGGATAATACAATTCTAGCATGAATAATAAACATTTATCATGATATAAGGAAATAAAATAATAACATTATTATTGCCTCTAGGGCATATTTCCTTCAGTCTCCCACTTGCACTAGAGTCAATAATCTAGATTACACAGTAATGATTCTAACACCCATGGAGCTTTGGTGCTGATCATGTTTTGCTCGTGGAAGAGGCTTAGTCAATGGGTTTGCTATATTCAGATCCGTATGTATCTTGCAAATCTCTATGTCTCCCACCTGGACTAGATCCCGAATGGAATTGAAGCGTCTCTTGATGTGCTTGGTTCTCTTGTGAAATCTGGATTCCTTTGCCAAGGCAATTGCACCAGTATTGTCACAAAAGATTTTCATTGGACCCGATGCACTAGGTATGACACCTAGATCGGATATGAACTCCTTCATCCAGACTCCTTCGTTTGCTGCTTGCCGAAAAACTTTTGCAACAAGTCGAACTTTGTAGACAGTAATATTACCGTCAGCGTCAGTATTCTTCTTGAAGATCCATTTATTCTCAATTGCTTGCCGATCATTGGCAAGTCAACCAAAGTCCATACTTTGTTCTCATACATGGATCCCATCTCAGATTTCATGGCTTCAAGCCATTTTGCGGAATCTGGGCTCACCATCGCTTCTTCATAGTTCGTAGGTTCATCATGATCTAGTAGCATGACTTCCAGAACAGGATTACCGTACCACTCTGGTGTGGATCTTACTCTGGTTGATCTACGAGGTTCAGTAGTATCTTGTTCTGAAGTTTCATGATCATTATCATTAGATTCCTCACTAATTGGTGTAGGTGTCACAGAAACAGGTTTCTGTGATGTACTACTTTCCAATAAGGGAGCAGGTACAGTTACCTCATCAAGTTCTACTTTCCTCCCACTCACTTCTTTAGAGAGAAACTCCTTCTCCAGAAAGTTTCCGAATTTAGCAACAAAAGTCTTGCCTTCGGATCTGTGATAGAAGGTGTATCCAATAGTTTCCTTTGGATATCTATGAAGACACATTTCTCCGATTTGGGTTCGAGCTTATCAGGTTGAAGCTTTTTCACATAAGCATCGCAGCCCCAAACTTTCAGAAACGACAACTTTGGTTTCTTGCCAAACCACAGTTCATAAGGCGTCGTCTCAACGGATTTTGATGGTGCCCTATTTAATGTGAATGCAGCCGTCTCTAGAGCGTATCCCCAAAACGATAGCGGTAAATCAGTAAGAGACATCATAGATCGCACCATATCTAGTAAAGTACAATTACGACGTTCGGACACACCATTACGCTGTGGTGTTCCGGGTGGCGTGAGTTGCAAAACTATTCCACATTGTTTCAAATGTACACCAAACTCGTAACTCAAATATTCTCCTCCACGATCAGATCGTAGGAATTTTATTTTCTTGTTACGATGATTTTCAACTTCACTCTGAAATTCTTTGAACTTTTCAAACGTTTCAGACTTATGTTTCATTAAGTAGATATACCCATATCTGCTTAAGTCATCTGTGAAGGTGAGAAAATAACGATATCCGCCACGAGCCTCAACATTCATCGGACCACATACATCTGTATGTATGATTTCCAACAAATCTGTTGCTCTCTCCATAGTACCGGAGAACGGTGTTTTTGTCATCTTACCCATAAGGCACGGTTCGCAAGTACCAAGTGATTCATAATGAAGTGGTTC
Source organism: Triticum dicoccoides (assembly GCF_002162155.2). NCBI lineage: Eukaryota > Viridiplantae > Streptophyta > Magnoliopsida > Poales > Poaceae > Triticum > Triticum dicoccoides. The sequence continues at coordinate 317,155,018 of NC_041380.1, read as the reverse complement.
CAAAAGCCAATCAGTATGGAGTTTCTTCATGCGCTTTACACCGATATGACCCAAACGGCAGTGCCACAAATAAGTTGCACTATCATTATCAACTCTGCATCTTTTGGCTTCAAGACTATGAAGATGTGTGTCACTACTATCGAGATTTAATAAGAATAGACCACTCTTTAAGGGTGCATGACCATAAAAGATATTACTCATATAAATATAACAACCATTATTCTCAGATTTAAATGAATAACCGTATCGCATCAAACAAGATCCAGATATAATGTTCATGCTTAACGCTGGCACCAAATAACAATTATTCAGGTCTTATACTAATCCCGAAGGTAGATGTAGAGGTAGCGTGCCGACTGCGATCTCATCGACTTTGGAACCATTTCCCACGCGCATCGTCACCTCGTCCTTAGCCAATCTTCGCTTAATCCGTAGTCCCTGTTTCGAGTTGCAAATATTAGCAACAGAACCAGTATCAAATACCCAGGTGCTACTGCGAGCATTAGTAAGGTACACATCAATAACATGTATATCACATATACCTTTGTTCACCCTGCCATCCTTCTTATCCGCCAAATACTTGGGGCAGTTCCGCTTCCAGTGACCAGTCTGCTTGCAGTAGAAGCACTCAGTTTCAGGCTTAGGTCCAGGTTTGGGTTTCTTCTCTTGAGTAGCAACTTGCTTGCTGTTCTTTTTGAAGTTCCCCTTCTTCTTCCCTTTGCCCTTTTTCTTGAAACTAGTGGTCTTGTTGACCATCAACACTTGATGCTCCTTCTTGATTTCTACCTCCGCAGCTTTCAGCATTGCGAAGAGCTCGGGAATAGTCTTATTCATCCCTTGCATATTATAGTTCATCATGAAGCTCTTGTAGCTTGGTGGCAGTGATTGGAGAATTCTGTCAATGACGCAATCATCTGGAAGATTAACTCCCAACTGAATCAAGTGATTATTATACCCAAACATTTTGAGTATATGCTCACTGACAGAACTGTTCTCCTCCATCTTGCAGCTATAGAACTTATTGGAGACTTCATATCTCTCAATCCGGGCATTTGCTTGAAATATTAACTTCAACTCCTGGAACATCTCATATGCTCCATGACGTTCAAAACGTCGTTGAAGTCCCGATTCTAAGCCGTAAAGCATGGCACACTGAACTATCGAGTAGTCATCAGCTTTGCCCTGCCAGACGTTCATAACATCTGGTGTTGCTCCAGCAGCAGGCCTGGCACCCAGCGGTGCTTCCAGGACGTAATACTTCTGTGCAGCAATGAGGATAATCCTCAAGTTACGGACCCAGTCCGTGTAATTGCTACCATCATCTTTCAACTTTGCTTTCTCAAGGAACGCATTAAAATTCAATGGAACAACAGCACAGGCCATCTATCTACAATCAAGCATAAACAAGCAAGATACTATCAGGTACTAAGTTTGATGATAAATTTAGGTTCAATTAATCATATTACTTAAAGAACTCCCACTTAGATAGACATCCATCTAATCCTCTAAGTGATTACATCATCCAAATCAACTAAACCATGTCCGATCATCACGTGAGATGGAGTAGTTTCATTGGTGAACATCACTATGTTGATCATATCTACTATATGATTCACGCTCGACCTTCCGGTCTCCGTGTTCCGAGGGCATATCTGTATATGCTTAGCTCGTCAAGTATAACCTGAGTATTCCGCGTGTGCAACTGTTTTGCACCCGTTGTATTTGAACGTAGAGCCTATCACACCTGATCATCACGTGGTGTCTCAGCACGAAGAACTTTCGCAACGGTGCATACTCAGGGAGAACACTTCTTGATAATTAGTGAGAGATCATCTTATAATGCTACCGTCAATCAAAGCAAGATAAAATGCATAAAAGATAAACATCACATGCAATCAATATAAGTGATATGATATGGCCATCATCATCTTGTGCTTGTGATCTCCATCTTCGAAGCACCGTCGTGATCACCATCGTCACCGGCGCGACACCTTGATCTCCATCGTAGCATCGTTGTCGTCTCGCCAATCTTATGCTTCCACGACTATCGCTACCGCTTTGTGATAAAGTAAAGCATTACAGCGCGATTGCATTGCATACAATAAAGCGACAACCATATGGCTCCTGCCAGTTGCCGATAACTCGGTTACAAAACATGATCATCTCATACAATAAAATTTAGCATCATGTCTTGAACATATCACAAGGCAACATGCCCTGCAAAACAAGTTAGACGTCCTCTACTTTGTTGTTGCAAGTTTTACGTGGCTGCTACGGGCTTAAGCAAGAACCAATCTTACCTACGCATCAAAACCACAACGATAGTTTGTCAAGTTGGTGCTGTTTTAACCTTTGCAAGGACCGGGCGTAGCCACACTCGGTTCAACTAAAGTTGGAGAAACTGTCACCCGCTAGCCACCTTTGTGCAAAGCACGCCGGGAGAACCGGTCTTGCGTAAGCGTACGCGTAATGTCGGTCCGGGCCGCTTCGCCCAACAATACTGCCGAACCAAAGTATGACATGCTGGTAAGCAGTATGACTTATATCGCCCACAACTCACTTGTGTTCTACTCGTGCATATAACATCAACATATAAAACCTAGGCTCGGATGCCACTGTTGGGGAATGTAGTAATTTCAAAAAATTTCCTACGCACACACAAGATCATGGTGATGCATAGCAACGAGAGGGGAGAGTGTGATCTACGAACCCTTGTAGACCGACAGCGGAAGTGTTAGCACAACGCGGTTGATGTAGTCGTACGTCTTCACGGCCCGACCGTGAGACACCTCCGAGTTTTAGCACACGTTCAGCTCGATGACGATCCCTGGACTCCGATCCAGCAAAGTGTTGGGGAAGAGTTCGGTCAGCACGACGGCGTGGTGACAATCTTGATGTACTACCGTCGCAGGGCTTCGCCTAAGCACCGCTACAATATTACCGAGGATTATGGTGGAAGGGGGCACCGCACACGGCTAAGAATATGATCACGTGGATCAACTTGTGTGTCTAGGGGTGCCTCCTACCTCCGTATATAAAGGAACAAGGGGGAGGTGTGGCCGGCCAGGAGGAGGGCGCGCCAGGAGGAGTCCTACTCCCACCGGGAGTAGGATTCCCCCCTTTCCTAGTTGGAATAGGATTCGGGAAGGGGGGAAAGAGGAGAGAGAGAAGGAAGGGGGGCGCCGCCCCCCTCTCCTTGTCCTATTCGGACTAGGGGGGAGGGGCGCGCGGCCCAGCCCTGGCCACCTCTCCTCTCTTCCACTAAAGCCCACTAAGGCCCATATACCTCCCGGGGGGTTCCGGTAACCTCCCGGTCCTCCGGTAAAATCCCGATTTCACCTGGAACACTTCCGATATCCAAATATAGGCTTCCAATATATCTATCTTTATGTCTCGACCATTTCGAGACTCCTCGTCATGTCTGTGATCACATCTGGGACCCCGAACAAACTTCGGTACATCAAAATGCATAAACTCATAATATAACTGTCATCAAAACCTTAAGCGTGCGGACCCTACGGGTTCGAGAACAATGTAGACATGACCGAGACACGTCTCCGGTCAATAACCAATAGCGGAACCTGGATGCTCATATTGGCTCCCACATATTCTACGAAGATCTTTATCGGTCAGACCGCATAACAACATACGTTGTTCCCTTTGTCATCGGTATGTTACTTGCCCGAGATTCGATCGTCGGTATCTCAATACCTAGTTCACTCTCGTTACCGGCAAGTCTCTTTACTCGTTTCGTAATACATCATCTTGCAACTAACTCATTAGTTGTAATGCTTGCAAGGCTTATGTGATGTGCATTACCGAGAGGGCCCAGTGATACCTCTCCGACAATCGGAGTGACAAATTCTAATCTCGAAATACGCCAACCCAACATGTACCTTTGGAGACACCTGTAGAGCTCCTTTATAATCACCCAGTTACGTTGTGACGTTTGGTAGCACACAAAGTGTTCCTCCGGTAAACGGGAGTTGCATAATCTCATAGTCATAGGAACATGTATAAGTCATGAAGAAAGCAATAGCAACATACTAAACGATCGGGTGCTAAGCTAATGGAATGGGTCATGTCAATCACATCATTCTCCTAATGATGTGATCCCATTAATCAAATGACAACACATGTCTATGGTTAGGAAACATAACCATCTTTGATTAATGAGCTAGTCAAGTAGAGGCATACTAGTGACGTTTGGTTTGTCTATGTATTCACACAAGTATTATGTTTCTGGATAATACAATTCTAGCATGAATAATAAACATTTATCATGATATAAGGAAATAAAATAATAACATTATTATTGCCTCTAGGGCATATTTCCTTCAGCGTGATCGTAGGAATTTTTTTGAAATACTACATTTCTCAATAGTGATGCCTATATAATGATCATTGCCCGGATATCGTCATGATTATTTGAAGTTCTAACAATTGGCCAATCGTAATTCGTTTACCCACCATTTGCTGTTTTTCTCGAGAGAAGCCACTAGTGAAACCTACGGCCCCCGGGTCTCTTCTTTATTATATTTGCCTTCACGATCTATTTTTATTTTCTTTTATTTCCAGACCTATTAAAACAAAAATACAAAAATACCTTGCTGCACTTTATTTTATTTGGCGATCTATCTATCTATCAATTTATTACAACTTTCTCACATCCACTTGCCAATTTCTGGCGCCGTTGCTCAAAAGGGATTAACAACCCCTTTAATACGTCGGGTTGTGAGTATTTGGTATGTGTGTGCAGGTGCCATTCACGTAGTGTTGCATGGTTATCCTACTGGTTCGATAACCTTGGTCTCATCACCGAGGGAAATACCTACCGTTTCTGTGCTGCATCATCCCTTCGTCTTTGGGGAAATACCGATGTAGTTCAAGCAAACATCAAAAGGAATTTATGGCGCTGTTGTCGGGGAGACATCATCAACATCTACCAAGTTCCTAATCACAAATCTCATCTCCTTGCAGTTTACATTATTTGCCATTTGCCTCTCGTTTTCCACTCCCCCACTTCAGAAAAATTTGTCGTTTTATTCGCCCTCTTTTCCCATTTGCCTTTTTCTCGTTAGATCTCATGTTTGCTTGTGTTGCCATGTGCCTACTATTTGCTTGCATCTTCGCTTGCTAAAAATCTCTTGATATGGATCCTCATACACTTGCTAATCTTTTTAAAAGTACATATTATGATGAACCAATTGCTAGTGATTTGAGTATACTAGATTATCTTTATGAAGTTTTACTTGAGATTCGTGGATCTAAAAATTGTGATGAATTGTTAAGCGAAGGAATTTATAAAGTGATTCATGATACCTCCTTGAATGAAAAGCATGATTTCAATGACATTATTATAAATTCTATTAATTTCAATTGTGCTAACACTATGCAAAACCCCAAGCTTGGGGATGCTTATTTTTCTATGTCCACTACTTGTTGCAATGCTCATGATTGGAGTGATGATTTTTATGATCTTGAAAATTTATTTAACCCTCATAATGAATATGTTTGCGATAATATTGAAAGTGGGATTGGAAGAGTGTCAACTTTAGGTCAAAATAAATCCAAAAATTTGGAGAGTGTTCAATCTTATGAAATATTTGATAAAAGTGGGTTCAGAGAGGTCATGACATTATTTGATGATAATCCCACTATTTTGAAAGAGTGTCAACTTTGCATGCATGTGGATCATGGAGAGAAAATTTTCTATGATAGCTATATTGTTGAATTTGATTACGATTTTAAATGTAATTATTATGAGAGAGGAAAATATGTTTGTAGAAAATTTCATGTTACTAGATTACTGATGTCCACTACACAACTTGTTCTTGTCGACTCGTGTTGGGCCTCCAAGCGCAGAGTTTTGTAGGACAGTAGCAAATTTCTCTCAAGTGGATGACCTAAGGTTTATCAATTCGTGGGAGGCGTAGGATGAAGATGGTCTCTCTCAAACAACCGAGCAACCAAATAATAAAAAGTCTCTTGTGTCCCCAACACACCAAATACAATGGTAATTTGTATAGGTGCACTATTTCGGCGAAGAGATGATAATAAAAGCATTGTAATGATAGTAGATATTGATTTTTGTAATATGAACAATAAAAAACAGCAAGGTAGCAAGTAACAAAAGTGAGCACAAACGGTATTGCAATGCTTGAAAATGAGGCCTAGGGTCCGTACTTTTGCTAGTGCAATCTCTCAAAAATGCTAATATAGTTGGATCATATAACCATCCCTCAACGTGCGATGAAGAATCACTCCAAAGTTCTTATCTAGCGGAGAACATAAGAAGAAATTGTTTGTAGGGTACGAAACCACCTCAAAGTTGTTCTTTCCGATCAATCTATCCTAGAGTTCGTACTAAAATAACACCAAGCTATTCTTTCCGATCAATCTAACCAAGAGTTCGTACTAAAATAACACCATATGATACACATCAACCAACTCTAATGTCACCTAGATACTCCAATGACACCATGAGTATCCATGAGTTGATTATGCGACATGCATGAAACAATTTCAGATTCATAATACTCAATCCACACAAAGAACCTCAAAGAATGCCCCAAGATTTTTACCGGAGAAACAAAGACAAGAACGTGCATCAACCCCTACGAATAGATTACCCCAATGTCACCTCGGGAATCTACGAGTATAGTGCCAAAACACATATCAAGTGAATCAATATAATACCCCATTGTCACCACGGGTACTCATATGCGAGACATATATCAAGTGCTCTCAAATCCATAAAAGTATTCAATTCGATAAAACAAAATCTCAAAGGGAAAACTCAAATCACAACAAGATAGAGAGGGGAAAACACCATATGATCCGACTATATTAACAAAGACTGCGATAAATCAAGATTGTGACATCTCAAGAACACGAGAGAGAGAGAGAGAGAGAGAGAGAATAAACACATAGCTACTGGTACAAACCCACAGCCCCGAGGGTGGACTACTCCCTCCTCGTCATGGTGGACACCGGGATGATGAAGATGGCCACCGATGATGATTTCCCCCTCTGGCAGAGTGCCGGAATGGGGCCTAGATTGGTTTTTCATGGCTACAGAGGCTTGCGATGGCGGAACTTCTGATCTAGGGTTATTTCTAATGGTTTCTCATTTATAGGATTTTTTGGCTTTAGTTTCACGTGAAGATGGGCCTCGAGGTGAGCACAACCCACCGAGGCACGGACAAGGGCTGAGGCGCACCCTGGTGTCTTGTGCCCTACTCCTTCACCTTCTGGTCCTTCCACGAAGCTTCGGGGGTCTCTTTTGTTCCAAAAAAATCGTCAAAAAGATTTAGCTCATTTGGAGAACTTTCATTTCTGCACAAAAAGAAACACCACAGTAGTTCTGTTGAAATCAGTCTCAGTCCGGGTTAGTTCCATGCAAATAATACCACGGCCATATAAAATTGTTGTAAACATGGCATGAATACTTCATAAATTATAGATACGTTGGAGACGTATCAACATCCCCAAGCTTAATTCCTACTTGTCCTCGAGTAGGTAAATGATAAGAGAAATAATTTATGAAGTGCGAATGCTAGCAAAGTGCACATGTTGATCAATGATAATTTCAATCACTTTTCCTAGCATCATAACAACAACTCTTTCTCATAAAGCTTATCATGATAAAGTAGCAATTTAAAATGGAATATTTGTTGTGGAAAGCTGCCTATCATACTCATCACATATTCTTTTCTTTTGTAGTATGGACATTTGGACTTTTATTTGGTTCAAAGCAATAGTCTAGTTTTGACATGAATATTTCAATACTCAAGCATATCAATAAGCCACCATGTCTTTCAAAATATCAACACTAAAGAAAGTTATCCCTAGCCCATCTTGCTCAATCATTGATCCATTCATGAAACACACTCGTGTATTAGCTACATCCAATGCTCAAGTACGATCATAGTGCCCCTTAGTTGGTGCTTTATAAGAGAAGATGGAGACTCAAATAAAAATAGATAGGCCCTTCGCAGAGGGAAGTAGGGATTTATAGAGGTGCCAGAGCTCAAAGCAAAAAGAGAGATAAAAACATTTTGGGTGGCTTGCTTTTCCTGTCAATGAAACGATCGAGTAGTTCCCAATACTTTCCATGCTAGATATATCATAGGAGGTTCCCATATAGAAAAAAAAGTTTATTCCTTGTCCACCATTCTTTCACATTTCACGGCTAGCCGTATCCACGGGTACCGTCCATACTAACAATTTCCAAGGAATTTATTATTTGACAATATAAAGTAAATTCATTTTTCATTTCAGGACTGGGCATCCCTATTACCTTTGTCGTACTCTGGTGCAATGAAAAGTGAATAAACACTCATGTTGAGAATAACAAATCTAGCATGGAAAAATATCAGCCACCCCCTACCATTTCCTGAGTGGTACGAGCACACAAAAAGGAAATTATTTTGAAACACTACAAAAAATACACTGCCGTGATGATACGTGTTTGTCACAGTAGGTCACGTTTTCTGCCATGCATGTACATCCATGACGATTTTATGACAGAATCAAGATAGTCATACTCGTGCTGTCGTAGAAGTGTTCCATGACATTACCAAAATTATCATCACAGAAGTGTCCACTTCTATGATGATAAATCGCGCTTCATAGAAGTGCTTTCATCAAGGGTGACTGACACGTGGCATCCACCATAACAGGTCATCGTTAAGCTATCGGGTTTCGATTTGGATCCGATAACCCGTTAACAGCCCCGACCAATGGGGATTTTCCATGTGTAAAATTATCATTCACCAGATAATGCACGTGTCAGCTAATGGATATGTCGACACGTGGCACAGCCCAACAGTGGCCCATTTCAGGTAAAAAGGGCAGCCCAGCTAAAGGGCCACCATGTTTTTTAGACACTAGTGGGCTGGCTCGTTAACAACATGCTATGTTTTGGGTCAAATTGAGGCCCATATCAGACTAGGACCGTTCACAGCCTGCTGTGTTTTGGGACAAATTACGGCCCATATCGGATCAGGCCCGTTAACAGACCACTGTTCTTCTGGGCCCATTCCAGGACAGGTTTGTATTTTAGCCTGTTAAATGCTCGTTTACCAGTTCGTCCCGATAATAGTTTCGGCCTATTAGCGGCCCGTGGTGCATCTAGGATGTTGTTGGCCCGGTTTAACTTTAGGCCATTTAACGGCCTGTCGGTGTTAAAACCGGCAGATCTAGGGTAGGGGGTCCCGAACTATGCGTCTAAGGCGGATGGTAACAGGAGGCAGGGGACACGATGTTTGCCCTGGTTCGGGCCCTCTTGATGGAGGTAATACCCTACTTCCTGCTTGATTGTTCTTGATGATATGAGTATTACAAGAGTAGATCTACCATGAGATCAGAGAGGCTAAACCCTAGAAGCTAACCTATGGTATGATTGTATGTTGTCCTACAGACTAAAACCCTCCAGTTTATATAGACACCGGAGGGGGCTAGGGTTACACAAGGTCGGTTACAAAGGAGGAGATATGCATATATGTATTCCCTAGCTTGCCTTCCACGCCAAGTAGAGTCCCATCCAGACACGGGATGAAGTCTTCAATCTTGTATCTTCATGATCCAACAGTCCGACCAAAGGATATAGTCCGGCTGTCCGGAGACCCCCTAATACAGGACTCCCTCAGAAGCCCCTGAACCAGGCTTCAATGATGATGAATCCGGCATGTAGTGTTGTCTTAGGCATTGCAGGGCGGGTTCTTCTCCAAATTTTGAATGTCTGTCAAGTAGTGTCCGGCCCCATAAATGTTGGACGTCTTGGCTTCTGCACCCAGTAAGGGCTATCTTCCACGCGTCAAATGAATACGAGGAGCCAGGGCGTTTTTACATTCGCCCCTATCCAAATAAATAAATTGTCTATTAAAGGGATGGGGATTCTTAGATCCAATCCATACCATCCTCCCACAGCGAGAATCCATCGGAGCACGCTTCGAAAAAATCCACTCCAACATGGCCGACCACCGCAGCTCCTCCTCTCGCCCCGTAGCCCTAAGCTCGGTGATTGGGAGAGGTGTTCTGTCCCACACAGTCGATTAGTCGAACTGCAAACTCAGGGATTTCTCCCTCCAGTGTATATGGTTCCCGTTCGATCCGGGCTCGCCACCTACAATGGCGGGGAGCAAGCAGAGAGCTTCCCCAGCCCCTCTACGGGGGAGCGGGTGTGCCTTGTTCCTTACTTATTAAGGGGACTCGGATTTGCAATTCATCCGTTCCTCCGCGGGCTCCTGGAGTTTTACGGCCTCCAACTGCATAATTTCACCCCTGCTTCCATATTACACATCGCCGGCTACATTGCCCTTTGCGAGTTATTCCTGGGCTGTGAGGCTCATTTCGAACTATGGAAAAGGTTATTTTGCCTTGTCCCCTGCACACAGAAGGGGCACTTTATCATGTGGGCAGAGCCGAAATATGGCGCATCGCCGAAACCGGATACCTGTCCGGTACTCCAAAGAAGACGTCCGAAGACTGGCCTTCGGAATGGTTTTATATGGAGGACGTCCCCCTTCAGAATCCTGTCCGGCGAGGTCTTCTTGAGTTCAACAATGCTCCTCTGAAGAAACACCGAAGCTGGCGCCCACGGAGCCCCCAGGAGGAAGACAACGGAGAGGTCCTTTACCTGATGAACCGTATTAAGGCGCTGGCTCAATCAGGATTGACAGTAATCGAGGTTATGTCAATATGCATAATGCGGGGAGTGCAGCCACTTCAATATTGAGGGCACCCCCTGTGGTGTTTTTAACGGGGAAGATGATGCCACCCATTGCAGGCGTAAGGGACCAGACTCCGCTGCTGCTTTAGCAAAAAATTTGTCTGAGTTGTTCAAGGGAGAGGAAGAGGAGTTCATCTGCATCAAGCCACAGGATGGATTCTCCATGTACAACCCTCCAAGCTGGGTGAGCTATATCTCCTTACTCCCATTCTTCCCGCATTCTGTGTCGTAGGTACTCACCTTGCCATTCTACGACAGGAACTGCGAAAGCTGTAAGGGAGGTCAACAACCCATCTCCACAACTAGAGGACCCTAACCAGGCCTTCGGTCCCGGACTTCAAGAAGATCCGGACATATTCGTGGAGCTGATAGACAGGCAGTTCTATCAATTGAGCTGCGATGACGCCATGGTGGCCATTACGGCCGACTATCCTGGACTGCTCCTTGCGTCGCATGTAAGAAAAACCAAAATCCCAACTCCGAAAACTAGGATCCCCCTTTTAGACACTTCACCTACCATATACATATGGTGTTTTACAGGGAAGGCATTCGGGACGTCGTGCCGAACCCGCAGCAACTCGCCAACAAGAGGCACCGAGGCTGGGTAGGCCAAAAAGGAAGGCGGTCAGGACGAAGACACCGACGCAGAGATATGACAAAAAACCCCGCTCCGTGGTTGTCGTCTTTCTTAAAATGTAATGACGTTCGTATTTCTTTAATAGAAAAAACGCTCGCCGGAATATGTTCGGAGAGGCTGCCGATCACGCTTCCACCAGTCGGGCCCCAAGGCTGGACATAGAGGTGGACGCCGGCATGGGGCGGACGCCGGATATTCCTCCTAAAGAGGATGCGGATAGACTGTCCGCTACAAATTCAGAAGTGGAGAGCACCATGAATCATAGGCGTCGCCGGGCCGTACTCCGTGATGCTTGCTTCTCGCCAGAGGCATTTGATGCCTTCAATTCTGGAGACGCGTACCTCCGTGCTGGTCAAAATGGTCTAGCCAGAGCCACAGACCAGTATGTAAGGGATGTACGGGTAAGTAAATCTGACGATTATATGTATCAGTAGCCCCTGAGACTTGAAACAGTTGACGCAACTGATTTAAGGATCATTATTTGTGCAGGTTCTTACAGAGAAGAATTCCCAACTGTCTCAAGAGCTGGACGAGTGCAAGGCCCAGCTGGAAGCCGTTATTGTCGCATTGAAGGAGTCCAAAGAGGGTCCCCCTGGTAACTCTTTTATCTATTGCAAAGAATATCAGTACCAGGTAGTATGTGGCGTATACACACGCCTAACAATAGATGTTGTAGGTGGCCCGGAGTGAATCCGGAGGCCGTGGATGCGGATACGGCACGGGATGATCGACAGCGAAATGCTGGCGAGCGTGTACTGACACGAGTTAGGCAGGAGAAAAAAGATCTCCAAGATGCCAATATCCGGCTGGGCATGAACTGAAGGATGTCCGAGCCCAGCTTGCGGACTCCGTGAAGGAGAATAAATGGCTTCAGCGTGGCATTTTTAGTAAGCGCTTGAACTTTTTAAAGGAGTTCGGCGAAGAAGCCTGCTAACAGCATTATGTCTGCAGGTATGCTAACGGGTTGTCCCGCAGAGGAGATGCCCGGGTCCTCGGGTGATCTTCTGCCAGAGCTCTCACGACTGCACAAACAAGTTCGGCAGGTGATGCAGAGTATTGCCCAAGCCTTGTGGCCGTCCGCGTCCCCGCCAGGAGGCATGGGGGAGCTTATGTAGAAGCTCAAGGGAGCGCGTCGGCGCTTCCGGTTATGGAAGATATCAGCCTGCCGACAAGGTGCAAGGGAAGCCTGGGCTATGGTGAAGACAAGATATACCAAGGCGGACCCAGACCACATGGCCGAGGTCGGACCTGTGGGACCCGATGGGAAAGAGATCCCTGTCAGTTTAGTGTATGATCAAGTAGAATTAGCCGCAAAGTATTCACAACAGGATTGTAGGCTAAACAGCCTGTTGGATGGTATAGAAGAAGAATTTAACCAGTCTTAGTGACTGTGTACTTCAAGTGACATGTATAATGTCCCTAGCCGGATTGTAAATCATTTATCATGGCGGACCTTTTCACTTTGACCTCTGGACCCGATAGTCCGGAGTGTATCTGAATACCCACTCGGTTATGTAAAAACCGGGGTATGCATGGAAACCAGGCGTAGGGGTCATAAGTGCTTGAACAGACAAGTACCCAACTAGTTATGTTATATTACATGGATAGTAAGAAACATCTTCCAGGGAGAATAGTTCCGTTAAGGGTTCCTTTCCCTGGGTACGCATGCCCTAATGTACATGTCCGAACTGTGAGACGCAGGCTAAAAACATCCGGGGGCATGTAGTAATTTAAATGAAAGTCATCTTTTATTCACTGACCAAATATTCCCTTAAGAACGCTAGCTTTCGGCTTCACCCAGTTTGAGGTACACATCCGGCTGACCCGACAGTAACAATCGCAGAGGTGCTCCCCTTATGCCCTAGCCGAATTAACGGGAATGTAGGGCATAAACACCAGAGCCAAGCAACCCAGCTTGGCCAAAACTTAAGTCATATCGATGCATATAATGGCGAAAAAAGGTACATGCGGAAGAATAACACATGTGCAGGGCATGAAGCCCGGAAAGGTAATTAGATTAAGCTTCTGTATAAGAATCCCCCAGGTATATTGAACACGGTTAACGCGTCAAGGTTGTGTAACCAAGACACCAGTATAGCCTTAAAAGGCTTTGAAAGAAGGAAGAGAAAGAAAGAGAGAAGAAACAAATGTGCAAAAAATTGACGGAGGTAAGGAGACGAACACAGAGTCCGGCGCTAGGCATAGAATCTTCGGAGTCTGGCTGCATTCCATGGGTTTGGCTCGAGTCGATTATCCAATGCATCCCGCAGGCGGTACGCTCCACCGGTCAGAACCTGGTCTATAATGAAGGGACCTTCCCATTTAGGCTTGAGCTTGTTCTTTTTCTTCTCCGGCGGGCGTAGAACTAGTTCGCCAATGTTGTAGGTTTTGGCCCGCACTTCTCTGCTTTGATACCTTCGAGCCTGTTGCTGATAGAATGCGGAACGGGCTTTTGCCACATCGCGCTCCTCCTCCAGGGCATCCAAATTGTCTTGCTGATCGAGCTCGGCCTCTCTTTCTTCATACATGCCCACTCTAGGCGAGTCATGAATTATGTCGCAAGGCAGCACCGCCTCAGCGCCGTACACCATAAAAACGGTGTGTATCTGGTAGGGCGATTTAGCGTGGTTCGCAACCCCCATAGTACGGAGTCGAGCTCCTCTACCCAATGCGTGTCTGATTCCTTTAAGGATCACACTAATCTGGGTTTAATGCCGCTCATGATAAGAGCATTTTGCCGGAGGAACACTTTGTGTGCTACCAAACTTCACAACGTAACTAGGTGATTATAAAGGTGCTCTACAGGTGTCTCCAAAGGTACTTGTTGGGTTGGCATATTTTGAGATTAGGATTTGACACTCCGATTGTCGGAGAGGTATCTCTGGGCCCTCTCGGTAATGCACATCACTTAAGCCTTGCAAGCATTGCAACTAATGAGTTAGTTGCGGGATGATGTATTATGGAACGAGTAAGAGACTTGCCGGTAACGAGATTGAACTAGGTATTGAGATACCGACGATCGAATCTCGGGCAAGTAACATACCGATGACAAAGGGAACAACGTATGTTGTTATGCGGTTTGACCGATAAAGATCTTTGTAGAATATGTAGGAGCCAATATGAGCATCTAGGTTCCGCTATTGGTTATTGACCGGAGACGTGTCTCAGTCATGTCTACATAGTTCTCGAACCCATAGGGTCCGCATGCTTAACGTTTCGATGATGGTTATATTATGAGTTTATGAGTTTTGATTACTGAAGGTTTGGAGTCCCGGATGTGATCACAGACATGACGAGGAGTCTCGAAATGGTCGAGACATAAAGATTGATATATTGGAAGCCTATATTTGTATATCGGAATTGTTCCGGGTGAAATCAGGATTTTACGTGAGTACCGGGGCTTACCGGAACCTTCCCGGGGGCTTAATGGGCCTACATGGGCCTTAGTGGAGATAGAGGGAAGCAAAGGGAGTGTGGGGCGCGCCCCCACAAGGCCGAAACCGAATTGGTTTAGGGCAAGGGGGGCCGGCCCCCTCTTTCCTTCTCCTCCTCTCCCTTTCCTCCCCCCTCTCCTACTCCTACTAGGAATAGGGGGAATCCTACTCCTAGTGGGAGTAGGACTCCCCCTTGGCGCGCCTCTCCCTGGCCGGCCGCCTCCTCCCCTTGCTCCTTTATATACATGGCCAGGGGGCACCCCATAGACACAACAATTGATCTCTTGATCTCTTAGCCGTGTGCGGTGCCCCCCTCCACCATAATCCACCTCGATCATATCGTAGCGGTGCTTAGGCGAAGCCCTGCGTCAGTAGAACATCATCGTCGTCACCACGCCGTCGTGCTGACGAAACTCTCCCTCAACACTCGGCTGGATCGGAGTTTGAGGGACGTCATCGGGCTGAACGTGTGCTAAACTCAGAGGTGTCGTGCGTTCGGTACTTGATCGGTCGGATCGTGAAGACATACGACTACATCAACCGCGTTGTGATAACGCTTCCGCTTTCGGTCTACGAGGGTACGTGGACAACACTCTCCCCTCTTGTTGCTCTGCATCACCAAGATCTTGCGTGTTCGTAGGAATTTTTTTGAAATTACTATGTTACCCAACAGTGTCAACCTTAGATGTTCCATCCCTAGCTTTATATCACCATAGTGCGCAATGCAGTCCTCTGAGATCTTCATTGCATCTTTGACTTCAAGTTGGAGCTGAGATGAAGCAAGCCTTTCCGCTTGAAGTTGAGACTAAAGAAGTCGAACTGATTGAGGCAGTGACTACACAGAGGTTGTCTCACAGCTGCTGGTGAGTAGCTTCAACTCACTGTCTTCATCAAGACAGGACCTTGGGGTCATCTCGCTCTCTTCAAGATGGTTTGGCTCACTATCTTCCCTAAAGTGCTGCCTGGCATAAGAGATACGACTCTGAAAGAGAAACAAGGAGACACGTAACATGTTTCACAATTATATAAGCAAATAAATGGATCTGTTGTACATAAGGAACATGTTTTTACAACTACAATTTAAAACTGTTAGTTGTTGCAAACATCCAATCAGATGTAAACAACAAAGTAAACAACAGTGGAGGAAATGATGCCTATCCAAATCTATGCTAGAACAAAGTTTGAAGGCTTGAGAAGGATGAACTTACATTACATGTTTACACGAGCTAGACAAAGCCCTTCTCCACGTCGATGGAAGTATAATTCAATAAATTCCCCAAATAAACTTCTTTATAAGCGTTGCGATTATTCTACATTTTGTAAATAGTAAATATAGATCAAATAATATTGGAAGAAACAGAGGATAATGAAGCTCAGGTGCAGACTGATGATACATAATCAAATAGCAATGAATTAAGTACATCGTTACAAGGAAAAAGGTACTGACAAGAGGAATGCAGACATCAACGTGTGCAGTGGCATTGGCTTTATTCAACATTTTGGTAAGAGTAAATGTAGATATGATAATTTGGAGAAAGTGGAGGGCAGGGCAGATAAGATGCAGAGTAATGCTAGACAATCAACTATCTCACGATGCAAGTACAGTAATGCCACCACCGTCCATTATTACTTGTCGCTCAAATGGATGTATCTAGCACTTTTAAGTTCTAAATACATCCAATTGATCAAATATTAATTCGATACAGAGGGAGTACATGACAATAGGTACTTACATGAGCAATCCAAAACTTCAGAACCATTGTGTTAATTCTACATTTATCTAAGAGTAAATATAGATCTTATAATTTCAAGCAAAGGGGGGATAAAGAAGTGAACATTTACAGTGATGCTACATAATCAAAAAACAATGAGTGTAAGTATATATGCTGACAAAGGGCAAGAGGTACTGACAAGAGCAATGCAATGCCCAGTATTGTTGTGAGATCCTATGATCCTTTGAGCAAGGAGATTCATCTAAAATTAGTTTTCATACAAGAGAGAAGGTAAGGCACATGCAGAAATTTAGGAGTTCAAATTTTGAATTGATATCATAGACAGTACCTGACGTTGGGCTCTTAGCAGTTCTAATAGGGGTTTGGCCAGTGGAGTAGGGGTAAA
Organism: Triticum dicoccoides; assembly: GCF_002162155.2. Taxonomy (NCBI): domain Eukaryota; kingdom Viridiplantae; phylum Streptophyta; class Magnoliopsida; order Poales; family Poaceae; genus Triticum; species Triticum dicoccoides. Next base: position 317,138,094 of record NC_041380.1, on the reverse strand, counting down.
GTGTGGTACAGTTGGGCTTGTGTTTCCTGTGGCTGCCGATCTATCTGATTTAACAGGTATCACCACCTTTTCCAAATACCTAGTTTGTACTCCTTGAGGATCTGCACTCACCCTCTTCCTTTTGGACATCTATTACGAAAGAACAACATTTGACTAAGAAGATGGTGTAACAAAGTAGAAGTAATGGAAGAGGTCAAATGCAAAATATGTGCGACCAATACAACTTTGCCAAGTTAGAGAAAGCACCTTGATGGGTGAATAAGATAGGCCATCCTCCACCATGCCAAGTTTGTTAGCCAGTGGATTGTTCCGCAATATTTCTCTCGTGCACCCATTCTCATATTCATTTTGATAATGTTCAATACCTGACATGCATGAAAACATAAAAACAAGTGAGATTATCTTTGTAATACAGAAGTGATTCTAATCCCATATTGCCTCCCTGTAAACCCCTTTGTGTTATCTCTGCAATTGTCATGCATGTTGTAATTTGGTGTGTGCACTAATATAATGTGGCCTAATACTCAAAATATGAGAGCTCCAGAAGTGATGGTACTTCATAGATGACATCTTCAACATATAGTAAAGAAGAACAAGTCGACCTGACCTGACAGATTCAAAATAAACTAAGAGCATCTCCAATAGACGGCCCAAATGTAAAAATACCTAACTTTTGGACCGTCTGGGGAAAAAATGTTGCTCCAATAGACGGTCCATATGTAAAAAAAATTGGACCGCGGCCTCCTCGTGATGTAAAATACAACACCTCGTGGTGCAAATTTACATCACGAGGTGCATCTGGTCCAAAACCAGCCACCGCCTGCAAACTCCCAACTGGCAGTTTCTTTCCTTTCTTGCCCGCCTGCGCCCGCTCGCCGCTGCCCCCCGCCTTCCGACACCGCCATGGCCGAAGGCGACGACCCCGCCGCCTTCTCCGCCGCCGTAGCCAGTGGCTGACCCACGTGGCCGCCGCCGTTGCTGCCACTGCCATCTCGCCCGCAACCGCTTCCATGCCGCCACCCCCACCCACCGGCCTGGATTCGCGCCGCCCAGGCTGGTGGCTACCGCGTTGGTGGCGAAGCCGGCGAAGGGACGAGGTGGCGGAAAACAGCTGGCCAACCGCAGCCGCAACCCGACCGATAGTTTTACGCGGCCGGTGAAGGTCTCCAAGGCGGCCACGGCAGCTCGGAGCGACGACCCGCGGCCGGTGCGGCCGGCGGCCTCCTCCAGCAGCCACACATCCATTCCTCAACCTCCCCCTCCGCCGCCGCCGGCCGTGGAGGAAGATGTGGCCACGCCGACGGCCACTGCCTCCAACATGTTCGACGAAATGTCGCAAAGGTATAAATTTTCCGGTTGTGCTCTCGATTGTTGTTTCAAATTGTATGTGTTCTTGATTGTTTGTGCATCCAATTGTAGTCTTGATGATGAAGCTTTCATGCATGCGACAAATGTGGCAAATGATGATTACATGTATGCGTCACAAGAATATGAAACCCAATGTGATGATGACAATCTTGATGTGGACGATGAGGGCTTTGTTGTCAAGGGAAGAAGTGGAAATTATACCACCGCGGAGGATGTGTTGATATGCACCACTTGGAAGAAAATCTCTCAAGATACAAGCGTTGGAAGCGACCAAACGGTGAACACCTATTGGCAACGCATGAAGGAGTACTTCGATGAGCGCAACACAAGTGGTCACTTCCGTTCAAGCGACTCTCTATGCCAATGTTGGTCCACCATCAACGCTGAATGCCAAAAGTGGGCCAGTTGCTTGTGAAACGTTGCTCGCATGAACCCAAGTGGTTGCGGTGATAGTGACTTGGTAAATATTTCCTCTTCGTGCGTGCTTTGTCAAATATTTCCTCTTTCTTCCACATGTTTATGATGATGTATTTCTTGTTTTATTGTAGAAAATTATTGCACAAGGATTATTTCGAGAGAGGAACATGAAAGGCGAGAAGAAGAAAAGGAAAGGAAAATCTTTCACTTTTCATCATTGCTACAAAGAGCTCAAGGATGAGGAGAAGTGGAAAACTAGAGAGACTTTTGAATCGTCGAAGAAGAAGAGTGCAGTGCTTGAGAATGAAGAAGATGTTGCCATTGAGGAGACGAGCCCCACTCCTCACACCACGACAAAATCTTATAGGCCTGATGGAAACAAGAAAGCAAAGGGAACCAAGGCCGGAGACAATGATCTCAAGGAAGGATTTGATGCCATTGTCATGGCGAGGAAAGAGTATGCCGAAGAGAAAAGAATCTTAAAGCTCAAGGAAATAGAGGAGAGGAGTGAGGCCGAGCGGCGAAGGGCGGCGGCCGAGGAGAAGAGGGCGGCGGCCGAGGAGAGGTTGGCCGCGACCGAGGAAAGGAAGGTGGACCTAGGGGAGAAGAAGGCCGCGACCGGCGAGAGGAAGATGGTCTAGGAGAGGACACTCAATTTTATGTTTATGGACACATCAACTCTTGATGCCAACGCAAAGGCATATGTTGAACTTTGTTGTGATGAAATGCTCATGCAGAAGCAAATGCTCATGAGGCAAATGATGATGGGTGGATGCATGGGAGGAGGCATGGGAGGTGCCATGGGAGGATGGGAGGATGCATGGGAGGAGGCATGGGAGGTGCCATGGGAGGAGGCATGGGAGGTTCCATGGGTGGTCACATGAACATGATTGGAGGTTCCATGAATGGTGCATTTGGCGAAAACATGGGAGGTGGCTTCGGTGGCAACATGGAAGGTGGCTTTGGAGGCATGGGAGGTGGCTTTGGCGGCAACATGATGGGTGGGTTGGGAGGTGGCTATGGCGGCAACATGAGTGGCTTTGGAGTTGGCTTCGTCGGCAACATGACCAGTATGGGACGCAATGAAGATGCTTCCAGTGGTGCTCACGGCAACGAGAGTTCACCGCTTGTTGAGAACATCGACAAAGACGATGGTGAAGATGATGATCGTACCACGATTCACAATGCCGGTGGTGTTGATGACCCGCATGAGTAATATTCATGTGCATTTCAATATCTAGGGCGAAAAACTTTGATTGAGACGATGCTCTTTTGGTAGAGGGATTTGATACTATGATGGCGATGCACTTTTTATTGAAACTATGATGATGATGCACTTTATTTTCAAATTTTTGATGTTATTTCAATGCAAAACCGTGGCTGAATAGTGGCTGGTGCTACCTCTTGAGCACTGCGTTGGTTTTCCCTTGAAGAGGAAAGGGTGATGCAGCAAAGTAGCGTAAGTATTTTCCTCAGTTTTTGAGAACCAAGGTATCAATCTAGTAGGAGACTACACGCAAGTCCCTCGTACCTACACAAACAAATAAGAACCTCGCAACCAACGCGATAATGGGGTTGTCAATCCCTTCACGGTCACTTATGAGAGTGAGATCTGATAGAGATAATAATAATAAGATAAATATTTTTTGTATTTTTATGATATAGATTGGAAAATAAAGATTGCAAAATAAACGGTAATAGAAATAGCTTGTTGACGGAAGATTAATATAATGAAGAATAGACTCGGGGGCCATAGGTTTCACTAGTGGCTTCTCTCAAGATAGCATAAGTACTACGGTGGGTGAACAAATTACTGTCGAGCAATTGATAGAAAAGTGCATAATTATGAGAATATCTAGGCATGATCATGTATATAGGCATCACGTCCGCGACAAGTAGACCGAAACGATTCTGCATGTACTCCACAAGTATATAGGCATTACTCCACACATCGACCGCTATCCAACATGCATCTAGAGTATTAAGTTCATAAGTACAGAGTAATGCATTAGGCAAGATGACATGATGTAGAGGGATAAACTCAAGCAATATGATATAAACACCATATTTTTATCATCGATGGCAACAATCCAATACGTGCCTTGCTGCCCCTACTATCACTGGGAAAGGACACCGCAAGATTGAACCCAAAGCTAAGCACTTCTCCAATTGCAAGAAAGATCAATCTAGTAGGCCAAACCAAACTGATAATTCGAAGAGACTTGCAAAGATAACCAATCATACATAAAAGATTTCAGAGAAGAATCAAATATTGTTCATAGATAATCTTGATCATAAACCCACAATTCATTGGATCTCGACAAACACACCACAAAAAGAGTTACATCAAATAGATCTCTAAGAAGATCGAGGAGAACATTGTATTGAGATCCAAAGAGAGAGAAGAAGCCATCTAGCTAATAACTATGGACCCGAAGGTCTGAGGTAAACTACTCACACATCATCAGAGGGGCCATGGAGTTGATGTAGAGGCCCTCCGTGATCGATTCCCCCTCCGGCGGAGCTCCCGAAAAGGCCCCAAGATGGGATCTCTTGGGTACAGAAGGTTGCGGCGGTGGAAATAGTGTTTCGTGGTGCTCCTGGATGTTTTTGGGGTATAT
>NC_041380.1:317112877-317132965 GCF_002162155.2 Triticum dicoccoides | reverse complement strand
TAGGAGGAAGAAGTAGGTCGGTGGAGCCACGAGGGGGGAGGGCGCGCCCAGGGGGGTAGGCACGCCCCTGCCTCGTGGACTCCTCATTGGTTGCTTGACGTCGACTCCAAGTTCCCTGGATCATGTTTGTTCCAAAAATAACTCTCCCAAAGGTTTTATTCCGTTTGGATTCCATTTGATATTCCTTTTCCGCGAAACACTAAAATAGGCAAAAAACAGCAATTTGCACTGGGCCTTGGGTTAGTAGGTTAGTCCCCAAAAAATATAGAAGTGTATAAATAAGCCCATTAACATCCAAAACAGATAATATAATAGCATGGAACAATAAAAAATTATAGATACGTGGGAGACGTATCAAGCATCCCCAAGCTTAATTCCTGCTCGTCCTCGAGTAGGTAAATGATAATAACAGAATTTTTGAAGTGGAATGCTACCTAGCATAATTCTCAATGTAATTTTCTTTATTGTGGCATGAATGATCAGATCCGAAAGATTCAAGACAAAAGTTTAATATTGACATAAAAATAATAATACTTCAAGCATACTAACAAAGCAATTATGTCTTCGCAAAATGACATGGCCAAAGAAAGTTATCCCTACAAAATCATATAGTATGGCTATGCTCTATCTTCACCACACAAAGTATTTAAATCATGCACAACCCCGATGACAAGCCAAGCAATTGTTTCATACTTTTGATGTTCTCAAACTTTTTCAATCTTCAGGCAATACATGAGCGTGAGCCATGGACATAGCACTATATGTGGAATAGAATGTTGGTTGTGGAGAAAAAAAAAGGAGAAGATAGTCTCACATCAACTAGGTGTATCAATGGGCTATGGAGATGTCCATCAATAGATATCAATGTGAGTGAGTAGGGATTGCCATGCAACAGATGCACAAGAGCTATAAGTGTATGAAAGCTCAAAAAGAAACTAAGTGGGTGTGCATCCAACCCACTTGCTCACGAAGACCTAGGGCATTTTGAGGAAGCCCATCATTGGAATATACAAGCCAAGTTCTATAATGTAAAATTCCCACTAGTATATGAAAGTGATAACATATGAGACTCTCTATCATGAAGATCATGGTGCTACTTTGAAGCACAAGTGTGGAAAAAGGATAGTAACATTGTCCCTTCTCTCTTTTTCTCTCATTTCTTTTTTTTTCATTTTTTCTTTGGGCCTTCTTCTCCTTTTTTTTCTTTTATGGCCTCTTTTTTTCTTTCTTTTTTTCGTTTGGAGTCTCATCCCGACTTGTGGGGGAAGCATAGTCTCCATCATCCTTTCCTCACTTGGGACAATGCTCTAATAATGATGATCATCACACTTTATTTACTTACAACTCAAGAATTACAACTCAATTCTTAGAACAAAATATGACTATATGTGAATGCCTCTGGCGGTGTACCGGGATATGCAATGACTCATGAGTGACATGTATGAAAGAATTATGAACGGTGGCTTTGCCACAAATACGATGTCAACTACATGATCATGCAAAGCAATATGACAATGATGAAGCGTGTCATAGTAAATAGAACGGTCGAAAGTTGCATGGCAATATATCTCGGAATGGCTATGGAAATGCCATAATAGGTAGGTATGGCGGCTGTTTTGAGGAAGGTATATGGTGGGTTAATGGTACCGGCGAAAGTTGCACGGTACTAGAAAGGCTAGCAATGGTGGAAGGGTGAGAGTGCGTATAATCCATGGACTTAACATTAGTCAGAAAGAACTCACATACTTATTGCAAAAATTTATTAGTTATCGAAACAAAGTACTACGTGCATGCTCATAGGGGGATAGATTGGTAGGAAAAGACCATCGCTCGTCCCCGACCGCCACTCATAAGGAAGACAATCAATAAATAAATCATGCTCCAACTTCATCACATAATGGTTCACCATACGTGCATGCTACGGGAATCACAAACTTTAGAACAAGTATTTCTCAAATTCACAACTACTCAACTAGCATGACTCTAATATCACCATCTTCATATCTCAAAACAATCATCAAGTATCAAACTTCTCATAATATTCAATGCACTTTTTATGATAGTTTTTATTATACCCATCTTGGATGCCTATAATATTAGGACTAGTTTCATAACCAAGGCAAATTACCATGCTGTTTTATAGGACTCTCAAAATAATATAAGTGAAGCATTAGAGATCAATAATTTCTATAAAATAAAACCACCACCGTGCTCTAAAAGGTATAAGTGAAGCACTAGAGCGAAATTATCTAGCTCAAAAGATATAAGTGAATCACATAGAGTATTCTAATAAATTCCTATTCATGTGAGTCTATCACAAAAGGTTTGTACATCAAGGATGATTGTGGTAAACTAAAAAGCAAATACTCAAATCATACAAGACGCTCCAAGCAAAACACATATCATGTGGTGAATAAAAATATAGCCTCAAGTAAAGTTACCGATAGAAGAAGACGAAAGAGGGGATGCCTTCCGGGGCATCCCCAAGCTTAGGCTTTTGGTTGTCCTTGAATTTTACCTTGGGGTTCCATGGGCATCCCCAAGCTTAGGCTCTTTCCACTCCTTGTTCCATAATCCATCTTTACCCAAAACTTGAAAACTTCACAACACAAAACTTAAACAGAAAATCTCATGAGCTCCATTTGTATAAGAAAACAAACCACCACTTAAGGTACTGTAATGAACTCATTCTTTATTTATATTGGTGTTAAACCTACTGTATTCCAACTTCTCTATGGTTCATAACCTCCGATACTAGCCATAGATTCATCAAAATAAGCAAACAACACGCGAAAAACAGAATCTGTCAAAAACAGAACAGTCTGTAGTAATCTGTAGCTTTCGAATACTTATGTAACCCACAAAATTCTAAAATAAATTGCTGTATGTGAGGAATTTATATATTAATCATCTGCAAAAATAATCAACTTAATCGCACTCTCCAGTAAAAATGGCAGCAAATCTCGTGAGCGCTAAAGTTTCTGTTTTTTACAGCAAGATCGCAAAGACTTTCCCCAAGTCTTCCCAAGGTTCTACTTGGCACAAACACTAATTAAAAGAATAAACCACATATAAACAGAACCAAAAATCAAGAAACAAAAATAAAATTGGGTTGCCTCCCAACAAGCACTATCGTTTAACGCTCCTAGCTAGGCATAAAAGCAGGAATAGATCTAGGTATTATCATCTTTGGTATGCAATCCATAAGTGGCTCTCATAATAGATTCATAAGGTAATTTAATTTTCTTTCTAGGAAAGCGTTCTATGCCTTTCCTTAACGGAAATTGAAATCTAATATTTCCTTCTTTCATATCAATAATTGCACCAATCGTTCTAAGGAAAGGTCGACCAAGAATAATAGGACATGTAGGATTGCAATCAATAACAAGAATAATGAAATCTACGGGCACATAATTCCTATTTGCAAAAATAAGAACATCATTAATTCTTCCCATAGGTTTCTTAATAGTGGAATCCGCAAGGTGCAAGTTTAAAGAACAATCATCAAATTCACGGAAACCTAACACATCACACAAAGTTTTTGGAATCGTGGAAACACTAGCACCCAAATCACATAAAGCATAGCATTCATGATCTTTAATTTAATTTTAATAGTAGGTTCCCACTCATCATAAAGTTTTCTAGAGATAGAAACTTTCAATTCAAGCTTTTCTTCATAAGATTGCATTAAAGCATCAACGATATGTTTAGTAAAAGCCTTATTTTGATTATAAGCATGCGGAGAATTTAGCACGTATTGCAACAAGGAAATACAATCTATTAAAGAACAATTATCATAATTAAATTCCTCGAAATCCAAAATAGTGGGTTCATTTCTATGTAAAGTTTTGACCTCATCAATCCCACTTTTACCAATTTTTGCATCAAGATCTAAAAACTCTGAATCATTGGGACGCCTTTTAACTAAAGTTGACTCATCTCCAGTCCCATCATTATCAAGATTCATATTGCAAAACAAAGATTTAATAGGGGACACTTCAATCACTTTTATATCTTCATCCTTATTATCATCAAAACTAGAAGAACACGCTTTCACAAAGCAATCTTTTTTTGCACGATCTCTAAGTGAAAACGGAAATAGATTCAATTTAACGGTATCATTATCCACATCTTTCTTCTTTTGCATATCACACAGATCAACAAAGCTATTCAGATGGGTAGCTACATCTTCACTAGGAAGGCTGGAAAACGGATCTTTCATCACAATATTCAGCAAAGCAGCATTAATTTCACAAGATTCAGCATCGGTAAGAGGAGCAATCGGAGTGCTAATAAAATCATTATTGTTGGTATTGGAAAATAATACAATTTAGTATTATCTTGAGCCATCGTGACAAACAATCCAACACACAAGCACACAAGGAGAAAGCGAAAAAGAGGCGAATAAAGAGAGAGAGGGCGAATGAAATGGCAAGGGTGAAGTGGGGGAGAGGAAAACGAGAGGCAAATGACAAATAATGTAATGCGAGGGATAAGAGTTTGTGATGGGTACTTGGTATGCTTGACTTGTGGTAGATCTCCCCGGCAACAGCGCCAGAAATCGCACATTGGCGGGAGATTGAATCTTGACTTGACTTGGTGCAACCTCCCCGGCAACGGCACCAGAAATCCTTCTTGCTACCTCTTGAGCACTGCGTTGGTTTTCTCTTGAAGAGGAAAGGGTGATGCAACAAAGTAGCGTAAGTATTTCCCTTAGTTTTTGAGAACCAAGGTATCAATCCAGTAGGAGACTACAAGCAAGTCCCTCGTACCTACAACGCAATAAAGGGGTTGTCAATCCCTTCATGGTCACTTACGAGAGTGAGATCTGATAGAGATAATAATAATAAGATAAATATTTTTGGTATTTTTATGATATAGATTGCAAAATAAACGGTAATAGAAATAGCTTGTTGATGGGAGATTAATATAATGAAGAATAGACCCAGGGGCCATACGTTTCACTAGTGGCTTCTCTCAAGATAGCATAAGTATTATGGTGGGTGAACAAATTACTATCGAGCAATTGATAGAAAACTGCATAATTATGAGAATATCTAGGTGCGGGAGTTCCTAGATGCACAGTTCGATCCTAGATGCACAGTTCGGGACCCCCTACCCGAGATCCGCCGGTTTTGACACCGACATTGGTGCTTTCATTGAGAGTTCCATTGTGCCGTCGACGAAAGGTTCGATGGCCCCTTCAATCGTCTACAGTGACGCTGTCCAAGGAGAAGCCTTCCTCCCTAGGCAGATTTTCGTGTTTGGCGGCTTCGTACTGCATGCCAACTCGCTTGGCCATCCGGAGCAGATCAGTAGCTATGCCCCTGGCCACCAGGTCAGATTTGGAAGCTTGAACTACGTCGCGGATATCCGTGGAGACTTGATCTTCAATGGATTTGAGACCGCAGCGATCGCTCCCCCTCGCCCCGATGAACATGACTTAAATCTGTCATCGGACTAGGTTCAGGAGATGGCTCCTGTTGCTGCAATGGCCTTAGAACCAGAGCAGATCGTGACATTCGAGGCCAAAGAATCCGCGGCACTAGAGCCACACGCAGACTCGACACCCTGCAATATTTGCGCCAACGGAACTCCGGACTCATCTCTGGCTATAAGTTTCGGACCATGTACGCTTGCGGACACCGAGCTAGATCGGTTATTGATCTTCGAATTCAGCGCTGCAGATGTTTTTCAGCACTCACCTTTGGGCGATGTGCTGAACTCTTTAAAGAATTTGTCCTTGGAGAAGGACTCACAGCCGAACTATGTTCGGTTCGAGCTAGAGGCTGATGACGGGAAATTTTGCTTCCCACCCGCCACCCACTTCATAGCCACTGTTGATGACTTAACCGACGTGCTTGATTATGGCTTCGAAGACATCGACGGTATGGACGAGGATGCCGACAAGGAGCAAGGCCAAGACCTGCCATTTACTGGATGTTGGACGGCCACCTCTTTGTACGATGTGTACATGGTCGGCACACCTAAAAAAGCTAGCAACAATGACAAAGGAGATACAGTTGTGAATAAACCTTCTGAGACACAGTCCAAGTGTCGGCGCCCTAAACATCGCTCTAAGCCTCGTCGCTCAAAAGATGGCAACACTGGCACCGGAGAAAATAGTACTCCGGGTGACACCAAAAACAATGAAGACCCTGTCGGGGCTGCATCCGAGTAGGAGGAACAAGACAACGGGCAAGATACCCCTGATAAACAGGCCATGCCGAATGACCTAGATAATGATAGTTATCGTCCAGTCTCCGAGGATGATGAGAACCTTGGCAATGAGGACTTCATCGTGCCTGAGGCACCCCTCGAGCAGGAGTGCTTCAAGCGCTAGCTAATAGCCACTGCAAGAAGCCTGAAGAAGAAGCAGCAGCAGCTCCAAGCTGATCAAGACCTGCTCATTAACAGGTGGACTGATGTCCTGGCAGCCGAAGAATACGGCCTCGAGCGCCCAGCCAAGAGTTACCCAAAGCGCAGACTACTACCTCAGTTTGATGAGGAAGCACCAGACCCCATACCTCCCTCACACAATGCGGACCGACCACCACGTGGTTGGGATAGTGCGGCGGACTGACCACACCGTGGTCCAGATAAAACGGCAACTCAGGCTGAACAACAGCCCGCCCCACCGCCTCGCAAAAACAAGGACAGAAGAGCTCGGTACCATACATACGACCTTCAGCAGGATCTGGATAGAAGAGTAGGAGACACCAGATCAATCTACAGATCGTGAGGACGCTTACCGACTCGGTATGATGGCTACCTATTCGGACATGACAAACCTAGTCACACCCAGGCCGATAACCGCAGATGGACTTCATCGGAGGTGCGTTGTGACGCGGCCCGATATAGAGGCTCCGCACACCCTCTCTGCTTCACAGATGAGGTGTTGGATCACGAATTCCCCGAGGGGTTCAAGCCTGTCAATATTGAATCATATGACGGAACAACCGATCCCGCAGTATGGATTGAGGACTTTATTCTCCACATCCACATGGCCCGTGGAGATGACCTCCACGCCATCAAATACCTCCCACTAAAACTCAAAGGGCCAGCTCGACACTGGCTAAATAGCCTGCCCGAGAATTCCATCGGCAGCTGGGAGTACTTGGAAGAGGCCTTCCTTGACAACTTCCAGGGTACATATGTCCGGCCACCCGATGTCGATGACTTAAGCCACATAGTTCAACAACCTGGAGAATCAGCCAGAAAATTCTGGACTAGGTTCCTAACCAAAAAGAACCAGATCATTGACTGTCCGGATGCCAAAGCCCTAGCGGCCTTTAAACACAGCATCCGCGACGAATGGTTGGCACGCCACCTTGGCCAAGAAAAGCCGAAGTCCATGGCATCCCTTACGGCACTCATGAACCGCTTTTGCGTGGGTGAGGACAACTGGCTGGCTCGTAGCAAAAACACAGCCAGCGAGATAGGCCCCTCTGAGGATAAGAACAGCTCTGGCAAGCTCCGGCACAACAGACACAAACGCCGAAGCAACGGCGACAACACCGATGACACCAGGCGTAGAGGCCCGCTGTACGGGCTCAATCACGCTGGAGGTGGTTTTCGATTTTCCAGACAACTTCCTAAGCGAAGAGCTAATCTTCAATATCGTCCCCTTCCGCAGCGGCTACCATACACTGCTCGGACGAACCACGTTTGCTAGATTCAACGCTGTACCACACTATGCTTATCTCAAGCTCAAGATACCCGGTCCACGCGGTGTCATAACAGTCAATGGCAATACTGAACGCTCCCTCCGAACAGAGGAGCACACCGCTGCCCTAGCAGCAGAGGTACAGAGCGGCCTTCTCAAGCAGCACCATAGTACGACTGCCAAGCCCCTGGACATCACTAAGAGGTTCCGGACTACACCGCAACAGGACAGCGCAGCTCGTCAAGAACTCGATTAGCAATTCAGCCTCCGTCCCAGTCCTGATGAAGTAGTGGCATTCGTACCATGCATACATAATTACGCACTCAAAATTCCATGGACATCGACGGAGGCACAAGCCAGCCCGGGATCTACAGTTCGGCTAGACCGATCCCGGACACACATATAACTTTACTGTCTCCTTTTCCCTTTTTCCAGGTTTCTCTTATGCGGGCCTCCTTCGACGGACTGATTAATGGTCCTGTGAAATGATAAACACACCGGATTGACACGGAGCACATGCGTACATGGGAAGCCCTAGAGGCTAACTAAACGATCACTCTATCCGTTTTTAGGACCCACATCCAGCTCGCCTTTGGTCGCGGCATGTCAAACAGCCGGTTGCTTATTGCATTATTTTGTACTAATGTGCTTGGACGCATTAACCCAACTATAATGGAAACAGTTCATGATCCAAGTTCAAGGGCCCAGATCCTATCTCTGTTCTCCCTCTGTTTTCCTTTAAATTACTTATTTTCTAGCAACCGTACACTCTGGTACGTTTCATATTTGCCAGGGGCTCCCCGTCGCCCCACGATACGGCAACAAAGTCCGAACAATCCTTAAAGATAAGTTCGGCACCCCAAAAATTTAGCATTATGTGCATTGGCTCTGAATCATGTCTTTGGTCAATAGTTGGGTTGCCCGACTCCTGTGCTTGCTACCCTACATTCCGCTAAATCGACTAGGGTAGTAAAGGGAGAACTACTGCGATAGTGCCCTGGCCTTGACCAGATGAGCACCTCAGTAGAGAAAGCCGAAAACTGACTGTCATGATACGGCGAGAGCCGGTCAGCTGTTCAAGGGTTACAAATCGTTGGAGATTTTTTCCGCATTATGCGAAAGATCGGCACTTCCCGAGCACATACTGACAGTACCCTGGCTTGAACCAGGGGCTGCGCCCATGCTTTATTATAAAACTCCTATGGCTAAGTGAGGGCATTTAAGCTGTATAGTCTGATTGCCTTGTTCGTTGCGCTAAACAACTCCTTCAAGGACCATATAATTGGATCAAAATTGTTTAGATTCCATCCCGAACACCTCCGTACTACCTATGTGAGGGAAGAAGCCGACGACTGGCCAACCCTCAGATTACATACAACACAGCCACACAGGAGGAAACAATTAAAGCATAACAAAATTACATCACAAAACATGCTTTGTTTTTTATAATACAATGCAAAGGAAACATGAATACATTTATTCGAATACAACGTCATGCGAACATTGTGCTACTGCAAGGCAAGACCCCTCCAGGACATCCGCAAAATACCGTTCGGGTGTGCGGTGCTCCTTGCCCTCTGGTGGCCCTCTGGTCACCTCGACGGCGTCCATCTTCGCCCACCACATCTTGCAACGGGTGAAGGCCATGCGTGCACCTTCAATGCAGGCCGAGCGCTTGATGACGTCCAGCCGAGGACAAGCGTTCACCATCCGCCTCACGAGTCCAAAGTAGCTGCTTGGCATAGCTTTGGCTGGCCATGGCCGGATTATCAAATCATTCATGGCTAGTTCAGCCACCCTATGCAGCTCCACCAGCTGTTTCAGCTGGTCGGTGAAGGACACAAGATGCTCTGGCACCGCATACTACGACCAGAATAGCTTCTCCGTAGAACCCCCTCCGTCGGCTCGGTAGAACTCCGCGGCGTCTGATACACTGCATGGTAAATCCGCAAAATCTCCTGGGGAACTCCGAACCCGGGTTAGTAAAAGGTACCGCTTCTCCGCATACTTGCTTTGCATCTTAAATGCCTTACCCGTCGTGATCTTCTTGGCCTCCTGGATCTCCTGGAGGGTGGCCTGGGCCTCATTCCGTGCGGTCTCCGCACTCTGACGAGCCTTGGCAAGTTCGACCCCTTGAATCAACACATCATGCTCCGAGGCCTTGCATTTTTTCACCGCATCCTGGAGCTCCTACTGGACTTCTTTGACCCGGGCCTTGAGCTTCTTACGGGCGGCTTGCTGCTGGAAAGCCTTCTCCTCAGCCTCGCCTAGGGCCTTCTTCAGGGCCTCGACCTCGGTCGCGGCTCCTGCACATATTATGACACCGCGGTCATTATACAGCGCTTACTCCTTCCGAACACACAGCAAGTCGTCACTCGCCTTGCTTCTCCTGGAGCCGAACCCTAACCTCGCCGAGCTCATTCTCGGTCCGCTCTAGCCTCTGCCTCAGTTCAGAGACTTCGACAGCATGCGAGGTTGTGGCCAACAGCGACGCCTGCTTATCCATCCATATTACGTTAGTCTCCTATAACAAAAGATTGATCCGTTGTCCGGTTCTTCTTGCCGAACACTGGACAATGTCTCAGGGGCTACTGTCTACATAGGGCTTTTCTCTTTCTTACCTCGAAACCTATCAACAAGCTGCTGTAGGCTTCATTCTGTCCACTCTTGGCAGACTGAATCTTCTCGATCACCGCACCCATAAGGACACAGTGCTCGTCCATGATAGAGGCGCCTCGAAACGCCTCCATCGGGTTATCTGGCGCCCCTGGATGGACAGGGGCCACCAGTGGAAGCGGCGCACCCCCCTCCTTCAAAGGGGGCTGTTCGCCCGACTTCAGAGCCATATGGGCTTTCGGAATCGTATTTGGCTGAGGGCCAACTGGATGCGGCCCTGTTCGCAAGTCTCCATGGGGATCGGCTCCTCCATGTGTCCGGCAGTGGAGGTCTCGCCTTGTGGCGCCTCCCGGACGGTGTCCTGGGATCCTCCCCGGTTCGGAGCGGTCCTCCGAGAAAACACTTCGGTGTCGCCCTTGGCCCCGGGGGAATAAGCAAGCGGTGGCGACATGCTCGCCATCTCCGACGGAGCCAACGAACCTCCAGATGAGGATCGATGGATAAGGTCGCGGGCCGGACTGCAATAGTACAATTAACTATCTCAAGATAATGAAGAGAAAGGGCCGGATGCGCGCATAAGCGAGCCATGTCACTTACGATGCGGCCTGGGGCTTAGTGCGGGGGCGTCATTTCGGACTGATGTCAACGTCCCACGCGGTGTTGATCGCTGGGGCTCCTTTCCCCTTCTTAGGCGTTTCTGCCTACGGATGCGCCGAAGCTGCCCTCTTCTTCCTCCTCTCCTCAGGGGGAGGATTGTTTTCCTCCTCCTCCTCCTCCTCTTCCTCGCCATTGTCCTCAGGGATAGAGGAATGAGCTTCGTCGTCTTCGGACATCACGTCCGAAATGCCCTTGCGACGGGTGCCAGTCTTGGCCCCCTTGGCCTTCTTCTTGGCCTTCTTCTCCGGCACCTTATAAGGTGCCGGCACCAGCATCTTTGCTAGACGCGGGATGACTGGTTCTTTAGGCAGCGGAGCCGGACATTGGATCCGCTTCGCCCTCTCTATCTAGTCCTGAAAAAGCAACGATAAAAGCTCAGGCATCATCCTTGAAACAAACAAGTGGAGAATGCATCAAAAGAGACGTACCTCGCTAGCGAGGTGTTTAGCGTTGTGCCTGTGATCTGAATCTGCGGCCGGCGGTTTCTCATTGCCCTTAAAGAGCAACTTCCATGCACCTTCATGAGTAGTCTCGAAGAGCCTCACCAGGGTCTGGTGCTTCTTCGGGTTGAACTCCCATAGAGGATGGCTTCGGCGCTGGTACGGAAGGATCTGGCAAACTAGCATCACCTGGATCACATCAACGAGCTTGAAGTTCTTGGTTACCATGCTTTGAATGCGCGTCTGCAGCGCTATCAGCTCGTCAGGGGGACCCAGTCTGGACTCTTCTTGACCCAAGAGGTGAGTCGCATGGGAGCACCATTGCGGAATTTGGTAGCTGCGGCCTAGGTGGTTCCGCGAGGTTCTGTGATGTAGAACCACTGCTTCTGCCACTCCTTTACCGTGTCCACAAAAGTACCTTTGGGCCAGGAGACGGTGGACAGCTTGCTCACCATGGCTCCTCCGCACTCCGCGTGCTGGCCATCCACCACCTTCGGCTTCATGTTAAAGACTTTGAGCCACGGCCTGAAGTAGGGTTGGATGCGGAGGAAGGCCTCACACACGAAGATAAATGCCGAGATGTTGAGGAAGGAATTCGGGGACAGATCATGGAAATCTATCTCGTAATAATACATCAGCCAGCGGACGAAAGGGTGGAGTGGAAACCCTAGCCCATGGAAGAAATGGGGAATGAACACTACCCTCTCGGTGGGCTTCGGCGTGGGGATGACTTGTCCCTCGGTCGGCAGGCAGTGAGTAATCTCCTTCGCCAAGTATCCGGCCACCCGAAGCTCAGTAATGTCCTCCTCCTTGACGGAGGAGACCATCCACTTGCCTTGACCTCCAGATCCGGACATGGTTGCTTGAGTGGAAAGGAGATGAGAACCTAGGCGCTGGCGCTTGAGATTGGAAAGGCAGAGATAGAGAGAGGGCGTCAGAGAGGAAGAGGGAATCCTTATTCCCTTATAAAGGCAACGAATCTTAAAAACACCTCCTCACTCGCCTTAAGATTCACCTATTCCCAAGGGCTGTATAAACGGCGCGATTGGGTTACCCATGCCCGCATTGATGAGAATCCTTCTATAAGGGGAGACGATCTCTGCTTTGACAAGACGTGCCAATGGCAACCGTGTCTCGGGACGTGGGGCGTCAAAACATGAAAGCGGTTTGGAATTGTGACCGGGCAGACATGATGTCATGTTGTAAAAAGCTGTGAGTAGATTAGACTCGTGTAAAAATATATTCTCTTTGTGGTTATGTATGGTGTGTGTGTGTGACAGGTCCAGATACTATCATCGCATCCGAAGACTATCTTGAAGTCCGGATAGAAGGGAACCCAACTTGCAATGCCGAAGACAATCTGCGCGTCGGACTCCTCGTCATTGAAGCTAGGTTCAAGGGCTACTGAGGGACTCCTGGACTAAGGGGTCCTCGGGCGTCCGGCCTCTTATCCATGGGCCGAACTGATGGGCTGTGAAGACATGAAGGCCGAAGACCGTACCTGTGTCCGGATTGGACTCTCCTTGGCGTGGAAGGCAAGCTTGGCGACCGACTATGAAGATTCCTTCTTATGTAACCGACGCTATGTAAACCCTAGATCCCCCGGTGTCCATATAAACTGGAGGGGTTAGTCCAGAAAGGATATACTCATTGGCATAGTCATACAGGCTAGGCTTCTAGGGTTTAGCCATTATGATCTCGTGGTAGATCAACTCTTGTAACACTCATATTCATCAAGATCAATGAAGCAGGACGCAGGGTATTACCTCCATAGAGAGGGCCCGAACCTGGGTAAACATTGTGTCCCCGGTCTCCTGTTACCATCAATCCTAGATGCACAGTTCGGGACCCCCTACCCGAGATCCACCGGTTTTGACACCGACACTAGGCATGATCATGTATATTGGCATCACGTCCGCGACAAGTAGACCGAAACGATTCTGCATCTACTACTATTACTCCACACATCGACCGCTATCCAACATGCATCTAGAGTATTAAGTTCATAAGAACAGAGTAATGCATTTGGCAAGATGACATGATGTAGAGGGATAAACTCAAGCAATATGATATAAACCCCATCTTTTTATCCTCGATGGCAAAAATACAATACATGCCTTGCTGCCCCTGCTGTCACTGGGAAAGGACACCGCAAGATTGAACCCAAAGCTAAGCACTTCTCCCATTGCAAGAAAGATCAATCTAGTAGGCCAAACCAAACTGATAATTCGAAGATACTTGCAAAGATAACCAATCATACATAAAAGATTTCAGAGAATAATCAAATATTGTTCATAGATAATCTTGATCATAAACCCACAATTCATCGGATCTCGACAAACACACCGCAAAAAGAGTTACATCAAATAGATCTCCAAGAAGACGAAGGAGAACATTGTATTGAGATCCAAAGAGAGAGAAGAAGCCATCTAGCTAATAACTATGGACCCGAAGGTCTGAGGTAAACTACTCACACATCATCAGAGGGGCCATGGAGTTGATGTAGAGGCCCTCTGTGATCGATTCCCCCTCCGACGGAGCTCCGGAAAAGGCCCCAAGATGGGATCTCTTGGGTACAGAAGGTTGCAGTGGTAGAAATAGGGTTTTGTGGTGCTCTTGGATGTTTTCAGGGTATATGAATATATATAGGAGGAATAAGTAGGTCGGTGGAGCCTAGAGGGGCCCATGAGGGGGGGTGCGCCAAGGGGGGAGGCGCGCCCCTACCTCGTGGACACTCGTTCGTTGCTTGACGTCCACTCCAAGTTCCCTGGATCACGTTTGTTCCAAAAATAACTCTACCAAAGATTTTATTCCGTTTGGATTCCGTTTTACATTCCTTTTCTGCGAGACGCTGAAATAGGCAAAAAACAGCAATTTGCACTGGGCCTTGGGTTAGTAGGTTAGTCCCAAAAATAATATAAAAGTGTATAAATTTTTACATCTTTGGTTTGGACCATCTATTGGAGTTGCTCTTTTGGACCATCAATTTGGACCATCTGTTGGAGTTGCACTTTTGGACCATCAATTTGGACCATCTGTTGGATTTGAGCGTTTTCGGAGCTCCAAAATGCACTTTTTGGCAGTCCAAATTTTAGATCTCCAGTTTTGGACCGCCAAAAATTTGGACCATCTATTGGAGATGCTCTAAGGGAGAACAACTCGACCTGACCAATCGACCACTAATGTCTCTGCTACTCTTCCCAACAAGGAACATACTTATTAAAGAAGAGAAGAGGATCATCTTAAAAAAAGCATAAGAGCAAACAGATTGAAGATATTACAAGTATTTCTATACAATGACGATTACCCACCCATGATGAACCGGAGCGCACAGAGAAATACTATTCCTTCCGGTCTCCCCATATGTGGCTCACATGCATTTCGAAACTAAAGTAGGAACATTTAGCTGACCAATTAAACATCTCTCAGTTTTACTAATATCAACATATATCATATTTGAATTTGTACAACTAAGCTTGTTTAGCTCGATGGGTGGAGCAGTGCTATTACGACACGAACCACGTAGGCTGATCGTGGTCATCATAAAATGGGGAAATCGTAAGCTTGATGAGTATAGTGTTAACCGTGGCAATGGGATGGCAGATCTGAAGCTGCAAACCACACAAAGGGTAGGTAGCAACCGATGTTTGCTTTGAAATAACAACTAAGATTTGGTATGGATAAGAAAGTACATTCAACAAGTGACAAAGGAATGCAATTATGCTGCCAATCTATATGTCGCGACATGCATTTGGAAACTCAAGTGGGACCTTTAGCTAACCAATTAAATGTGTCTGTTAACTAATATCAGTATCATATCACAATCATATTTGAACAACTAAGCTTTGGAATTTTGAGTGTTGTGTTGTTGAGATTGAAGGGTGGAGTAATGCTAGTACGACAGAAAGCACCTACGCAGATCATAGTAGAGTAGATAAAAGGGGAAAACCTAAGCATCAAGAGTAAAATCAGGAAAGTGGAACTAGCTGGACTAGTGGGTGGCGCTCATGCTTTTTGAAACAAAAATAGGAACATTAGGTGACCAATTAAACATTCTCTGTTTTAGTAATATGAGCATCATATCATATTCTTATTTCAACACCTAAGCTTTGGAATTATGAGTGGCATTTTGTTTCTCTTGATGGGTTGAGGTCTTGAGGAGCAGTGCTAGCACGACACGAAGCACCTACGATGATGGTAGTGAATATAAAGGGGGAAACCATAAGCTTTACAAGTATAGTGACAGTGCCATGGCGGATCTGAAGGTGCAAACCGGACAAAGCTACTTTGCAACCAATGTTTGCTTTCAACTAGCCACTACGATTTGGTACGGACAAGTAAAGTACAGTAAACAATTTACGATCTATTTTCTGGGTGAGATCAATAAATTAAGCACATATGCACCTTCAAAAAAACTTATGCACATATGGAAGAGTACCACCTCTCTTACGATGCCGTGTAGGCCCCTGCTGATACATTGAGGGTGATGGGGGTGCGATGGCTGTCGGTGGCATGGAAGAAGACTTTAGGCGGCAGACGGCCGGGTCAGGGGATAAATCATGTTGCCGTGGACGAGGTAGTCGTAGGAGCAGCAACGACAAGGTGGACAACGGCACCGATGAAGCGAGAGGACGCGATGAAAGGATCCTGTTCCAGCGCCATGGATGAGATACGTCCATCTCTTGCAGTGGACGACGGGGTAGGGGTAGCGGCTCCGGCAAGGTGGAGGATAGGGTGGCGGACGGAGGAGGCTACCCGCAGTGGGGAGGTTGTTGTGGTGTCGATGGTGTATGAATGGGGAAATGGAGGGGAGGGGGATCTCAAACTTTGGGACGCGCTTGTTCGAAATGTGGGAAAGTTACGAGCTTATCCCCCGTTTAAAATTTCAGACATCACGTCGGTTGGGGATAGGACGGTAATCTCGCATCTCCCAAATATTTGCCGGTAGCGATTTCGGGCGAGGAGAGGGTGTTTTTCCACCCATGGTTGGCTCACATGGTGTTTGAACGGGGCTGACAGGTAGGGCGGTTGTGTCACTTATGAGGGAAGTTACACATATGCCCCTATTTAAAATATTTGCCTACATCGATTTCGAACGAGGAGAGTTTGTTTTGCCGCCCACCGTGTATGGATGGGGAAATGGAGGGAGAGACACATGTCTTTCGGGCGAGCTTGAATCAACTGTGTTCTGCCACCCACGTTTGGCGTGCACCGTGTCTGAATGGGCTCAGAGGCAGTCGTGTCACGTCTGATTGAAGTTACTAGTCTACCCCTATCAACAGCAGTGTAAATCCGGTCGATTAGGATGTCAACTGTCAGGGGTAAACAGTAATTTCCATCTCGCAAACACTAGCTACGGGCAACCCACAAATGATAGTGGGTGTTTAGCCGCTTCATTCAAAACTTGGGAGAATTAGCATTCACGTTTACCCTAGGCCCTGGCAATTAAATTCAAAGCCAATTTGTATTCGATTACGAATATCCATAGATAATTCTATGTTTTGTTATTTATTTCTTCAAAACCACGACAAAGATTTATTCCACCTTTATATATGATTATGATTTAGAAATGTCGTGATCTTCGAATTTAGTAGGTTGGATACACTTTGAGTCAAATAGTTATTTCATCCAATACAATATGCTCACACGAAAAGCAGTTCACCTTATGTCAATCATATAAGTACTGAGGATTACCTCTCCTAAAAAATTCGGATCATTACAACACATGGACAACATAGGGGGTCTTACAACATAATCCATTCAGAGACATGACACAACATGCAAGTACAATAATCTAATGACAATTTCAACTGGTATCTAAAGAAGAACTGGGATTACCCTGGGCTTCAGTTAGCAGAAACAACAGGACATCCTCCGTCTTCAAATGCAACATTCTTACTTCCTCCAATTCTTGGGTTGCTTGCATAATGCGTGCAGCTAATTGCATAATTTCCAGCTTCAAGATCGAGATTACCTCATTCATGGCAGCCACACCATCTCTTTCTGCCTCTAGTAGAGCCTCAAGAACTATAATATTTGTGCTCAAACTGCTCTCTGACGGTGTTGCCTCTGAATTGCTACCATCTGGTAACATGGATGGTGCACTGCTTCCACAAATGGATTCTAGGGTTGTACATTGTGAAACTAGGGATGTAAGTGGCAAATAAACGACATCCGCCAGTCCCATCTAGTTAGTTTTTGCTAGCTCCCTAGTTCATTTTCCTCAAAAAAACAAAAACTCTTTTGAACTATCATACGACTGCTAGACTTTAATCGGGATTAAACGGGACCCAGTTGACATCCCTAGTTGAAAGGGAGTATACCACCGCTATATTTAAGTTGCCAAGGCACCTAAGCAGTTGAAATAATCTGAGAAAGCACTTAATAGTGTGGCCTCATATAAACTATGAAGACATTCTTGTGATGAAGTTCATAGGAGAAGTTAAGGACTCAAATGAACTAGGCATGCATTTCTTTACGATAGTACAACATATTGGCCAACTCAGGTATAGCCTAACAAGTAACAAACAAGCATTCAAATCAAGCAATACAACAAAGCAGACAACTAAACTATTTGTAATTCTGTAGGATTATAGGTTGAGGGAGCAAGCCAAGGAAGCAGCCTACATGCATTACATTTCACATGTACTAAAACACACTGGCTTACCATATGTTGCTGTGAAGCCTCGCTGCTGTTGCAATGTTATTTGAAGATATCGTCAGCATCCCGTGGTTGTAAATGTAGTTGTTGTAGTTTATTCTGCACCCTCTATTTAGGTAAAATTAATTTTAGTCGCATGCACTGTTTCGAATTGATCATCAATGGTTCATCTAAACTAATGAAACAAGGGTGTGTGCTTACACGACAATATATGTGCTTCACTCAATTTTTATGGTTTGTGAGGTGCCAGCCCCAATATAACAAATATTTTGCTTGATGGGGTTGGCATCTCTATAATTAATAGAAGCATCAAATTAGTCATGCAACTTGGGAAGATCAAGAGCACACAAAAAAGTAATGAACAGAGGCTCGGAGCAGTGATGTAATAGCTAGCATCAGAAAATGTAGGGTAAAACAAACAAAAAGTAGCGGAACCACATGCTAGTTTGTTGATGTGTAATTAAGCATAGGGAACATGAAGCAGTCTGATGGAACCAACATGTGGCATCAGAACAACACCATTATCATAAATATAGCATGCAAGAAGTAAAATAGTAGGAAGTGATATCTAGGAAGTACGGTAATACTTAGGACAAAACTAAAGCATTGTAACTATATGTGCATTGGTTTGTAATTTAGCACATGTAACATGTTCACTGCCAGAAATATGGCCCTACAGGTGCAAGCAGAATAACGCGCCTCATGAAAAATTGAATGATGCCTTGAAGAAATTCAAAGGTGTGGTGCTTATGCTAAGAAAGTGAATGTAGGTGCCGGCCGTTGGATAATAGTACCTGATTCTCGGTGGCGTATTGGTATCGTTGTCATACTTGATAGCTAAGGATCGTCGATGGTGCTCGTGTCGCGGTTGAGTTTGGGCCGGCTGTCATTGTTGCTAAAGCGGCTCCGGTGCTTCAGTTGCGATGCCTGTCGACATACAAGAAAGCTCATCTGTGGTAAGTGAATAGTTCCACAATAAAGAAGAGAAAAACCGAAGGAGTACAAATCAAAATAACCTGATGAGGCTGCGGCGTCAGTAAAGCAGGGCTGATGGAGTTGAATATGGCGTCCGTGGAGTGGGTCCAGTGCAGTTGACGAAGGCGTCGGGGGGCGTGGTGTACAGTGCTTTCGGTGAGGCGGATCTTTTGCGGTAGATGAGGGCTTGTATGAAGGTCCAACGATGGGGCGGATGAGGGAGTCAGTGAAGGGCCTACATTGTGGTGGACGAGGGTGCCGGTTAAGCAGATCCGGTGTGATGGACCATGATGGCGGTCAAGGAGATCTGGAGCGGTGGACAAGCCAGTCGCTGAAGTGGCTCCGGTGAAGTGGCGAGTTGGCAGTTGGGGGTTCCAATGTGCGGAAGGTAGATCTGGCGAGGTGTGAGGTCCACCGCTGCGGCAGAGGACTAGATTCGACAGCTTGCCATGGTTGGGGGGTCAAGGAGGGGAAGGGGAGGGGATCTAGGGAAGAATGTTCGGGGCAAAGAGGGGAAAAACAATGGAGTTACCAAAGCAGCCCTTTTCCGTTCATGTGGTAGGGGTAAACACTACAAAAGAAGACACATCCGTGACATTTTGGGCCAAACGATTTTTTTTATCATGCTTATGACACTTCTATGACGATAATTGTGACAAAACCCGGTATCATCATAGATGTGGTGGGTTTCTACTTCTATGACAAAAAATCGTGACAGAAAATGGGCTTTTCGTCCTGGGCGGGCCGGCGACGCAGCTGCATGACATTCTTTGGGCCGTCCATGACGGAAAAAACCGTGGTAGAAGCGAGGGCGAGGAAAATATCGGGGGAGTTCCCGGTTATGGTGGGTGGTCGGGGGCTGAGCGATGTGCATTTCTCTCGTACGTACGCGTGTGTGTGCGAGGCGTTGGGCTTTAACTGAACCCGAGCGAGGCATTGGGCTCTAACTGAACCCGAGCGATTGCACTGCAGGCTATGCATTACTAAACCCGAGCGATCGATCGATCCCTTGTTGTTAACTGAACCCGTGTGATTCCATCGCTACTGCTGCTAACCGAAGCCGATCGAACCCT
>NC_041380.1:317091910-317112425 GCF_002162155.2 Triticum dicoccoides | reverse complement strand
CCGATGGGGGCTTGGATGAACAGGACCCCGTGGTAGTAGAGGCCATTGCCGCTGGATGAACATGACCCCGATCCATCGAGCCGGTTGGGTGTGGATGAACAGGACCCCATGGAGGGCTGGATGAGCAGTAGCCCGTGGAGGGGTGGTTGAACAGGACCCCATGGAGAGGGCTGGTTGAATAGTAGTCGGTGGAGGAGCGTGCGGTGGAGGCTGGATGAATAGGAGCCCGTGGATGAACAGTCGCAGGTGGAGGCTGGAGGTGGTCGACGATGGATGAATAGTAGCCCGTGGAGGCAGTCGACGGTGGAGATGAACAGTATCCTGTCGAGTCCCGTTTTGCGGTATGCCACACCCCTCCCGATGAACAAGACCCCCATTTCAACCGTAGCGCTCCAACACAAGTTCGTTTCCTCTGTTTTGCGGTATGCCACACCCCTCTCGATCAACAGGACCCTGTTTCCACCGTAGGAGGTCCAAGAGAAGTCTGTTTCCTCCATTTTGTGGTATGCCAGACCCCTCCCGATGAACACGGTCCCGTTTCCACTGTGGCCGGTCGAACAGAAAGGTCGTTTCCCCTGTTCTGCGGTACGCCAGGCCTCGTTTCCATCGGCTATTCCTCCAAGCCGGTTCCATTGCTTCCCGATGAACACGACGTTGTTTCTTCATTCTGACCCAGCCGGTTCGCTGCCCGATGAACATGACGCCGTTGCTCCTGTCCGTTGCCTCTCCATGTACACAAGCTCTGGTCGTCTACGAGTATGCGCTCGAGACCCCTCCCGTATGTACATATGTTGCCGTATTTTTTGCCCTATGGCTATACGTACGTGTACATGACTTAGACGGGACTATGTGAACTGCTATGTCGGGTGCTCTACAATGACACATGTGCCGCTACTTACTCGGTCGCGGTTCATATTTGCAGAGAGACCGATCGACCAGTATGTACATACACGTACGCGACCAGAATGACAACACTATGTACGCTTCGACCAGGTGGGTCCCAACTGTCACGCACTTCCTTGCGTGCTAAGATATAGCTGGTGGGTCCCAGCAGTCAGGGGGACATTTTTTCGTGAAATATGGTGGCCAATCCAGTGGGTCTGTGCTGTCAGGTGGAGGAATCATTATTTTCCGTGTAATAAGGAGGAACTTCCTTGCTGCGGCCATGGACCCAGCTGTCAGCCTCTCCATGTACAGTACTCTTCCGATGGAAGTTGGTCATTAACCACATTGGCCACGCCGCGCCGAGAGCACCAAGGCGGTGGACGATGGCGAGGCCTAGGAAGGGGACGACGCGGAGCCGGGTAAGATGCGGTAGTGCATGCCCACGTGGAGAGGAGTACGAGGGTTCACTGGTTCGGCCGCGGTGTGAGGCTGTCATCGCCGCAGGGCCTGGCCAGCAGTGGGAGTAGTAGGGGACAGTGAGGCCTCTGTGGCAGCACAACCGACCATGGGAGGCAGGAGCAGGCGGCACGACGGGCGCTGCTTTGGGCGGCTGGAGCAAGAAGACCAGAGGTTGAAGAAGCACTACGGCCGTTGGATGGACATCGTACGGTCACTGGAGCTAGAATCATTCATATTGACTAAGTGGACAAAGCCCTCCATCCCCGTCAACTTAGTAGGCCCACACGTCAGCCTCCCACTATGCTGGGTCCCTAGCAGGGGGAGCATTCATTTTTTTCTGCGTAATAAGGAGGCACTTCCTTGCGTGCGAAGATATAGCTGGTGGGTCCGACCTGACAGTGAGGGGAATGTTCTTTATGAAATACAGAGGCCCTTCTGGTGGGTCCTAGATGTCAGGTGGAGGAATCATTATTTTGCGCGTAATAAGGAGGCATTTCCTTGTGTGCGTCCGTGGACCCAGCTGTCACCCTCTCCACGTAAAGTCCACAGCCGATGAATGTTGTTCGTTGACCACGTTGACCACGGCGGGCTGAGAGCACCAGGGCGGTGGACGACGGCGAGGCCTAGGAAGGGAATGACACGGAGCCAGGGAAGACTCGGCAGTTGTTTCCCACGCGGAGGGGAGTACAAGGGTTTACTGGTTCGTCTGCCATCGCCGGAGAATAACAACAGGTGTGGGTGAGTAGAGGGATGGCTAGGCCAACAATGGGAGTACTGTGGGGTGGTGAGGCCTGCGCGGTAGCACAGCCGGCCACGGGAGGAGGGAGCAGGCAGTCCCGCGGACGCTTGTTTGAGCGGCTGGAGCAGGAAGAGTAGAGGGATGGCCTGGCCAGCGGTGGGAGTAGTAGGGGCAGTGAGGCCTCCGCGGCAGCACAGCTGGCCACGGGAGGCAGGAGCAGGCGGCACGACTGGCGCTGCTTTGGACGGCTGGAGCAAGAAGACCAGAGGTTGAAGAAGCATAACGGCCGTTGGATGGACATCGTACAGTCGGTGCAGCTAGAATCGTCTATATTGACTAAGTTGACAAAGCCCTTGGTACGTATCAACTTAGTAGGCCCACAGGTCAGCCTCCGAAACAGTGCGCCCCAGATGTCAGGGGGATTAATCATTTCTTGGGCGGCTGAAGCTAGAATATCCGAGATTGAAGAAGAAGCACGACATCTGTTGGATGGACATCCAACGGCCATTGCTGCTAGAACCATGTGTTGACTATAAGTTGACAAAGCCTTGCATATGCGTCAACTTACTTAATTTTTTTAGGGGACGCGTCAACTTAGTAGGCCCACAAGTGTGTGGTAGAGAACTTATAGCCCATTTGCAATTTGTAAGAATGTACAACCCATTTTTGAATTCTAATGGAATTTACTAAAGCCCATTTACAGTTTGTTAAAAGTACAACCCATTTTCTAGCTAGGACAACAATTAATAATTTCAACCAACCGTTCAAAATAGAATTCAATAAGATTTCCCACATTTCGATGGGATCCGAAATATTTTTATCCCGAAATTTATAGGGAGATTAAATACAATTTCAATATAAATTTGTATGACGTAAAAATCCAACAAAACATTGTGCGCGCAACAATTAATAAAATTATAATTTTCAAAATCCAAAAATAATATTTTATAAACTAATTATGTGTTGGATGCATTTTTTATAGTTACTCCCCAATTTTTATAATTACATCCCCTTTATTATTTCTTACAACCCATTTTCTTGTTAAGCCTAATGCATCCCTCCTACGAAAGATTTGCAGCCCAACGGGGCGGAGAATAACAAGTTGACCTTGCCTCGGTATTCCTCAAAAAAAAAGTATAGTTGGGCTAGCCATTTTCAGCTTGAAAAAATTAGTAACTGGGCTGGATATCTGGCCTAGGCTAGACGGGCCACAGCCCGCCCAACTAATACCTTGCTCTCCTTTGAACAACAATGAAAACATCGCTCAAGAAAAACTCTACAGTGCTCACACCTCAAAAAACGCAAATACTGCTCGAGCTGCTTGGTCCCTACCGTCGGCCACTCCTTGTGCAATTCTCTCGTTTATTGACTACATAGGTTAACAATGGTGTGGGACCGTGATGTCAGGAAACTAGGAGGAAGCAAAAAAAATTATAGTTGTATATAATAAAGAGGCACCTGCGTACGTGCGGCTATGGCCCTGGTGGGTCCCTACTATCATCCTCTCAAAGTAAAGTCATCTCCTCATTCCTCATGTTCATTGACCATGTTGACAACACGAGACGGCGACGCCACGATGAGCGCAACAACTCGAAGGACGACGGAGAGGGCCTCGCGGGCCCTACGGATGGTCTGATACAGCTCCCGTTGCTCATTCAGGAAGCCAGGATCATCAGACACCTATGATCACCTTCGAGAGACTGAGACAACATGAAATGGTAAGGCCGCGCTTGGGAGCTCTGGTTTATTTCACACTTGTATTAAGATACATGTGTAATTTACTCGTCATCGGAAACACCGCGTAAAATACAGGCGTAATGAAACCGAGGGCCCGAGGTCTGTAACAAAAACCGGCGTGTTACGCATGTAATTTGAGAGACCAGTGTATATTTTACTAGTCGAAATCGACCAACCAAGCGCTTCGCCCGAGACCATCTGCTTTTATTTACAAGCGTCAGTTTTACAAGCGGTTTTGGTTGGAAAATGACGATCCAATCACGGACTAAGATGATGAGTTGGTCGGAAGATCATATGGTTTCACCTCTAACCTACCCGAGTTATCGCATCGGCTATGAATGAAACATAAGACAATGAACTTCTTAAGCACAGAAACAACAGAAGAAGATGATCTTCATAACATGCAAATCATAGGCATTCGCTCAACATGCAAAACAATATGAAGCATTATTCTCAGGAGGCACGGTGAACACCTCGTGATGCCGCATGCCACAACATTCCAAGCTCAACTCTGCAATCAAACTCACAAGGCCTGACATTACATAGACAACATTCAGAACAAACTCTTAAAATACCTTACATAAGTCAACATTCATGTGACTATGCATCTCAGCAGAGTAAATATTTCTAAACTGAAGACAAGAATAGGAAAAAACGATCGACGTTGCTCACAGCAAAGGGTGTCCCACTCAAAAATATCAAATGGATGTCTTCTGGCTAACATCAATGAGCAAAATTTGACAAGGTTTTCCAATTCCAGTATATTAAAATAATGTCTTCTTGCTAACATCAATGATTTAACTTCGACAAGCTTTTACCATTCAAAATATGTAATGCCTATGATTGTGGAACAGGCAGGGTATGTCATCAGTTTGTCACCTGATAGTCCGGTGGCTCAAGGTGATAACGAATGATTAGAGAACCATTTGATATATTGTGCATGATGAAGTATTATGCAGGGCACAAACCATCTGAACATTTTGTGCAGTTCCACTAAAATCAAGCTGACCATCCCTGTGGATTTCGTATTTATATGCTGCAAGAAAACAAAGACACATCGGCACGCACATGAATATTGGCCCCAGTGTCAACCCACCAATCGGTGGACTAACAAATTGAAAGTATGGTAAATAGATTACCATACCTAGATGCCCCATCATTGTTGCTTAGAATGACATTGACAGACTTGGAGTCCTGTCCTGGATTCTTGTACTTGTTTGGGCACTTTTTTCCCAGTGCACTCCACGTGTTGTAGAGTTGCCTATGCTCTCTGCAGACTAGTCATGTCACCAGCGTCTACTAATACTCCATAAAGCTTCTCGATCATTCCTTGTGTAATGTAGTGCAAACAGTGACTGCTTCTTTCTGCAAAGTGGTAAGACCAACTGGACCCACTAATGCAGCTGTTTTCCTTAGACACATCGGCTCCTTCTGTGCAGTTCAACTAAAATCAAAGTCAGAATAAAACCGAGCTTTAATTTTGATATCCCTGTAAGCAACAATAGGTATAAGGGAAACAATTACTGAGAAATAACGGTTGATGACTTGTACTCCCAGAAGAAAAACATCTACTAATCGAAATTATTTTAATGGGAAACAAAGCAGGAGAGTAGCAATTATCAATCAGTGTGATTCATTCATATTAACTGAGATATTATCTTAACAATGCCTTGTTTCAACATGTATGAAGAACGACAAAGCAGAAAAGTACCATTCCTAAAACAATGTGACTGTTTCATTTTAACAGAAACATTATCTTAACAATACCTTGGTTAAACAAGTAGAAAGAACTACAAAGCAGGATAGTACCATTTGTAAAACACTGTAACTGATATATAATAACAGAGACATTATCTGAACAATACATTTCTTAAACATGTACTTCGGCCGATCCCTAACAGAAATGGTACTTCCACCGTTTCCTAACAAGTGTTGCAGTTTTGAACTAAGATTCAGTAGTTAATTCTAAGGAAAGTCGATACTGACCTTTCAAGACCAAGATTTGAAACAACTCGTGAGGAAGACCTGAGAGAGATCTCAATACATATATGTAAATCCGGTCTCATTTTGTGCAGTTCCACCAAAATTAAGAGAAGCAAAATGTCGCAATAGCAATTAGTTGAATAATATCCCTATTTTAACGTAGGCAAAAAAGGAATCAATTACTGGCCAATAAAGGAGGATGAAACATGCGGCCACAAAATTGGTAATCCTGCCAATCCCTAACAAGTGTTGCAGTTTTGAACTAAGATTCAGTAGTTAATTCTGAGAGTGGCATTGCTTAATTTTACCAGCGGCATTAGATTAACAAAGAGCATAAATAGTTACAGGGAGAGTGGGCGCAACAACACCATGTGCTTCCATCTACTTATAAAGGGGGTGATGCAGAGTTTTGTTGTAACAAAGAAACAAGCATCATGTCTGGGTTGGAACATTTTTTGCCCACTTAATGGTAAAAGACAGCAGTTCAATAGCTTCAATTCAACATTTATCCAAACAGTACCAATACAAGTAGCACAACATCTCAAAGAACACTGCAGCATCATGTGGATGAAAGTCGGTACTGACCTTTCCTAACCAAGATTTGAAACAACTCGTGAGGAGGACTTGAAAGAAATCCCAACACATATATGAAAATCCATGATCTCCTTTTGTCCAGTACCACCAAAATTAAGCAAAGTTGTCGGTGTGACATTCAAGTTGAACTGCACAAAACACTCTTAATACAAAAGTGTTTCGCGTAGCGAAGCAAAATGTCGCAATAGCAACAAGTTGAATAGATATCCATGTTTTAACAGAGGCAAAAAAGGAATCAATTACTGGCCAATAAAGGAGGATGAAACATGCGGCCACAAAAATGGTAATTCCGCCAATGCCTAACAAGTGTTGCAGTTTTGAACTAAGATTCGGTAGTTAATTCTGAGAGTGGCATTGCTTAATTTTACCAGCGGCATTAGATTAACAAAAGGCATAAACAGTTCCAGGGGAGAGTGGGCGCAACAACACCATGTGCTTCCATCTACTTATAAAGGGGGTGATGCAGAGTTTGTTGTAACAAAGCAACAAGCATCAAGTCTGGATTGGTACCATTTTTGTTCATTACTTAATGGGAAAAGAGAGAAATACAATAGCTTCAATTCAACATTTATTTAAAAAAGTACCAATACAAGTAGCACAACATCTCAAAACACACTGCATGATCATGTGGATGAAGGCAAGTACCAACCTGTCATGACGCACACAAGATCACGTACGAATCTGCCAACACCAATAGGAAATCCAATCTCATTTTGTTCAGTTGCACTGAAATCAAGCAAAGTCGCCAGTGTGACATTTAAGTTTGCTATAGCAACAAGTTGAACAGATATCCCCGTTTTAACAGAGGCAAAAAGGAAACAATTACTGGCCAATAAAGGAGGATGAAACAAAAGGCGACAAAAAGAAGCATCTAACTTATCTTGATGGAAAACAAAGTAGGACAGTGGCATTTCTAAAATGGTTTCATTGATTCATATTAACAGAGACATTCTCTTAAAACAACATTCGTTAAAAATGTAATTTACTTTTAACAGGGGCATTGCTTCAATTTTCCAGCAGCATTCTTAGATTAACAATGGAAAAATAGTTGTATGGGACATCGGACATGGGACATGCTAGCACCATGTGCGTCCACACGTATAAATGGGTGATGCAGAGTATGTAGCCGAGCAGCATACCTGTGTTGGTCCCATATTTGTTCTCTTGGAACCTTTTTCCTATGTGAGGGTAGCAAATCTAGTCCTACACAAACTACACGACCCCCCAGTTTCTTTCCCTTTTCAACAAAGAGATCGGTTCCTTACAGATGTGTGTACTGGGTTACCCCCTTTTCCCTTTTCGACCAACAAAGCGGCTGGATAGCTAGTCTATACTAATTTCCCTCCCTCCTTTCCTCATTGAACCACGTCCTAGATTCATGCTCCACCCCACCGCACCCTTCTTTCATCTTTGAACCAAGACCTAGATTCGACTACAAAATTAAAAAAGATCCGCATGCAGCTAGAGCAATGACGGTTTGAAAGAAACTTATACCTTAGGGTCGTCGGGATGTGGCAAGGCGTGCAGCGGGAGGCCGGATCTGCCCACATTACGTATGGGAGCAAGGAAGAAGGGGTCGGTGGCCCTCCCGCACAGGCGCTGGGTGAAAGAGAACAACGCAGCCGACAGTGGATTGCCTCCCACGCTGAAGGCGATAGAGTGAATGATGCACCTCCTCCCCTTCCCGGTGCGACATGATCCGGACGCCTCCTTCACCAGCTGTGAGGGGGGAGAGAGAGACAGAGGCCACAATGCAGTCTTGTTTAGATCTGGTGAAGAGGGTGAGAGACTATGAATATAGCAAACCCTAGCAAAGGAACGCTGAGCCTCCGGAGTGTGGAGAGTGCAAACCCTAGCGAACAAGCACTGAGGCTCTAGCTTATATAGTGTAATATATATACTGTATTACTGACTGAGTTCCGGTGCCTTAACTGCACCTGCCTTTGGCTGTACGACAGGTGGGTCAGCCACATTTTGGGCCCACCTATCATACACCCAAAGGCAGGTGCACTAAGTCAATGAAGCTATGTCCATATAGTACTTGTGTATACTACTAATATATAGCGGAGTGGTTTTCTTATTCTCTCCATAACAATCATTTTAAATTGTGTAAGTACGAAATAAAACTCTTTATTTAACGTACCAGTGAAGAAAACTACTACTTCCAATGAACTAACGACCCACGCGTCCTGGTCGCACTTCTTGTCCTTCACGTGCAGTACACTATCCTCCCTTAAGTGAACAACCACACATGCGCCAAATTATTGGAAACATGTGAGAGTGTGTACAAATAAAGAATTTTAATTTCAATTATCGGAAAGGTTTGAGAGTATGTACAGTTTGCCCTCTCTCAATAATTATGGTTTGTTGTGTTCGGCCTAAACTTGGTCAAACTTTACAAAGTTTGACTTCAGTCAAATCTAATATGCAGAGTAAATAAAAATGGAGGGCTACTACGTCCATCCGGGTTTTTAGTCCACACCATTTTTTAATCAAAGTTAATAGCTGGAAAAATAAAATTACAGGGAACTGAAGACAAAGTTGTGAGAAGGCTTAGAAATCAATAGAAAACTTATGCTCTTAGTACCAACGTCGATCCTTCTTTGAGGAAACATTTGGTTCATAGCCAATTGTGTGATAAAATTGCACCAACGTGAAAGACGACTGCGTCTACAATGCAACCAAGGTGAACTGATGAAGGATATCATCTTTGTGGGTAACAAGCAAAGAGCACTAATGGAAGACAGCTTGTTTTTCGTGGAAAATCGATCAGCTTCACCAGCCGATGCAACCATGAGGCGCAACCATGAGCATCGATAGGTCATCATGGTGATGCATTATCCATTTGGCATAAAGTTTGGGTGAGGCACCTATGAAGTTCGACAAATCCTTACTGTGGTATGTTTCTTCTCAATAATCAAACTCGAGGAAGAAAGAACCACATGGCAGAGGACAGTGAGGCGGAACAACAATGGCCATCCAATTTTGTGAAGTTCCACTAAAATTGAGGAAGACATGCCCGGGTATGAAGATACACATCGCTGTTTGCAAAAATATAAAAAAGGGATATAGTGTTGTTACTTTGTTTTGGCAGTGGTACAAGATTAATAGCGATATCTCAATTGTCAATAAGAATTAATGAAAAGTACACCAACAAACAGAAGCATCATGATTATCTTGATGGGAACTAAACCAGGATACCCGAGAAAAAAACAATTTCTTCACTTAACCAGTGATAGTATTAGATTAGCAGCAGCAATAGGAGCATATGGACAATGACCACACAATCACCATGTACTTTTTGTCGAAACAACATGTATACCTCCACTGAGGCATAAACCATGACAACTTTTCGAGTGGCATTTCCTCTATAATAGTAGGTGATTGTTGGACCAGCCGACAAACCCTAGCTGCTGTACATGGGGATCTGGGGAGTAGTCGCATAGAAGAAAACCCACATACAGCGACCTAGGGAGCTGGACCAGTACAACAAGTTATACCTCAGGTGGGCAAGATGTCACTTAGGCGGGCGGGAGGGATCTGCCCACACGATAGCAACGAACAAGGGCGCGGAAGACCTTCGTCCACGCCAACACCGGCTCCGATAGGACGATGCGCATAGGCTTCCTCCATCGCCAACGGCGACAACGTCAACGCTGCACCTCCTCACCTCCCGCAGCGGACGGGATTCGGCCGGATCTGTGCCCACCGATGAGGAGAGAGATAGAGTGGACACTGTCATCTTGTTTTGATATGGAGAGGGCGAGAGACAGAGAGAGGCGAGAAACCCTATCAAACAAGAGGCCATATATACAATGGAGTAAAAAAATCTCTTCATAGCAGTGGCTTTAAATAGAATACACGCGTTCCCGGAAAAGAGAAACGAAAATTGGCGGACAATTTTTTTAGGGACAATTGCATTTTTACCCCTAGTTGCTTCCTACCCACGGGTTTTGCCCTTACTTTTCGAGCTTGCTAAGTTTTGCCCTTACTTTTTTAGTCGAGGTCCCTCGAATGCCCTTTGACCATTTGACCAAAACTTTGAAAATTCATAACTAATTCATATGAACTCAGAAAAATGCAAATAAGATATCAAAATGTTTCGATAAATATTACCTTTATGTGCATATAATTTGCATTCAGGACTAAAGCACCCTTTAAACTACCTAAGGTAATTAATGTTATTAACATTATTAAAAATAAAAAGGTATAAACAATATTTTTTCATGAATAAAAATTACATGCAAATGTAGGTGATGTTTTCTAAACATCCAGATATCTTATTTGCATTTTTCTGAGTTCATATCATCTTGTTATGAATGTTCTAACGACTTTGACCATTATTTGGAAACTTCATAACAAATTGATACGAACTCAGAAAAATGCAAATAAGATATCGGTATGTTTTGGAAACATCACCTACATTTGCTTGTAATTTTTATTCATGAAAAAATATTGTTTATACCTTTTTATTTTTAATAATCTTAATAACATTAATTACCTTAGGTAGTTTAAAGGGTGCTTTTGTCCTGAATGCAAATGATATGCACATAAAGGTAATGTTTATCTGAACATTTTGATATCTTATTTGCATTTTTCTGAGTTCATATGAATTAGTTATGAATTTTTAAAGCTTTGGTCAAACGGTCAAAGGGCATTCGAGGGACCTCGATGGAAAAAGTAAGGGCAAAACTGAGCATGCTCGAAAAGTAAGGGCAAAACCCATGGGTAGGAATCAACTAGGGGCAAAAATGCAATTGTACCTTTTTTTAACGTACTAAGAAAGAAAACTCGATCATAAACATGCCCCCGTTTCCAAGTCGCGAGAGTCGTCGCGCACACACACATAGACATAGACATGCATATCCGTATTTACGTAAAATTCCATCTCCATCTCCATCTCCAATCATATTTGTCCAACTAGCACATTATTTACGTTGTTAATTAGGCTAGTCATAGTGGGAGTAACTTAGCTAGTAACATGGCGCATTCCAAGAAAATTTTGCTTATGTGGCATGTAGTTAATGAGAAGTGGTAACATAGCGCTCCCCGAGAAAAGATGAGTGTACAACATAATAAATGAAGTGATCTATGACACTACTACTATATTACTTTGCACTATGAAGATAGTAACTTAGACTAGTGTCATATGCATGACACTAGTATAGTTACTCCCCACTATGACCAGCCTTTATACACATAGCAATATTAACGAACATCATGTCTTGTTTGCGGGCGTCCGGACC
Organism: Triticum dicoccoides; assembly: GCF_002162155.2. Taxonomy (NCBI): domain Eukaryota; kingdom Viridiplantae; phylum Streptophyta; class Magnoliopsida; order Poales; family Poaceae; genus Triticum; species Triticum dicoccoides. The sequence continues at coordinate 317,100,782 of NC_041380.1, read as the reverse complement.
GCTGCCACGCCCGCTCCTGACCAACCCGAACCCTCTTCATCACCCACACGTGCTTCCTGCCCGAAACGGTCAGTGTTGCATGCATGCCCAGCCAGAGCGGACGCAACCTCTCACTAGCACCGGCATTGAAGTGGCGCGCCGGCCGAGAGAGCATCACCTGCGCCGCTTCCTGGTGCACATGACTGCTCCACGTTCAAAGGTCGCAATAGTCATCCACAACATGCATGTAAAAATTTCTTGGGAGTCCGTGCTATAGCTGGCTGTCCTCCCCCAACTCATCAATCTCTTACAGTAGTCCTAGTACTCCATGGCGCGATCTATCGACAAGTAGGCGGGAAAGTTATCGTATACTCAGTTTGTGGTGAGTGGCATGCCGAGCGACCGTGTGGGGTGGAGCCGTGGAGGAGGGTGATACACGAACGTGACAGACGTGATTTAAACGTTGGTTTTGCTCAATGGCACGATCCAATGAAACGAAACGTTGGTTTGTCTCTATTTCCATTTTTTCTCTAGAAAACAAAAACTTTCCACTCCATTTTCATTCCTACTCCAAGGTTGCCCCGTTACGACATTCCATCAAATACAAAGGAAAACTAACACGCATGCAGATGCATCTCACTGCTTCACAGATCATAGCCAATATTTACTTCACAACTAAAGACAAAAGTTGTGAGAGTGTGTACAAAAGAAAAATTACTAATGGGGTCACTATGATTTAAACCCTAAACCCTAAACATGATTTAATTTCCTGGCTAGGTAGAACCTGTTGAAGGAAAGACGGGTGGCACCCTCGGATCATACGATGCTTTTGTGCATTTCCACTAAAATCGAGCTGAGCATCCCTGATGGCAAAGATATTCAAGAAGTGTGATTAGAATAATAGTACTAGCACTAGTTCATGAGACATAAACTCATCACAAATAGAAGCTGGTAGAAGTAGAGAAAGATTGACATGGAGATGGAGCTATGTGGGGAGCTACAGCAGTGGAGCAAGCCGGCTCCAAAAGGAAGATGTACTACCTGAGACGTCGGGCTGTAGCTAGAAGGGCAGTTGGGGCGCGGCATCAGCCCATACCGCGGGGACCCCGATTGGGATGCACCGACTGTGGGTTTTCTCCCTTGCCGATGTCGACCGCGTCTACGCAAAACATTGTTCCCTTCCCCCAGTAGCGGGATCAGGCCGGATATGTGACCAGCAGTGTGGCCACCGTCGTTCTATGCTTGTGAAGAGAGCAACCCAAGCAAGCAGGCTTGTAGCTTAGGCTCCTGCTAGTGTATATATAGTGGTTTTCTTTTTCTCTCCATATCAACCATTTTATATTGCGTACGTGTCATTGAAGAGTGAAATGATGGTTGCTTCTTCTGACTAACTTACTGTGTGATTTGACTTTTCCTTAGTGGCCCCTACACGTACTCCCCCTACGTGTATGACCGTTCCTAAGTCTCATTTGTACTTATCTCTATTTCTTGCATGACACGTAGACAGGATGCGCATAGAGGAATTTTGTTAGTACACGTTGTTATGTAGTACTACTAGTACCTACTCCCTCCTTCCGGTTCACTACTGGTACTCCCTCCGTCCTGGCTTATTGGTCCCCTTTGTACTCAATTCATGGGCTCGTTTTCCTCAAGAAATTGTCTTTACCAACGTATTAATATCGGGAATGCATGTGTGAACAATGAATGATTAAACCTTGAATGCAACATTTTGACAAAGCATGCATGTCCGAGCACACGAGGAACACACAGTCACACTCAAGTGCTCAACCTACATGTGCATGCACATACATACTCAACCAGGGTGAGCTAGTGACCGTATAAACACCGGAAAATGTATATATTGAGCGCAATGAGCGTATTATGAAGTCCACTGACCGTATTTTTACAAATATACAATGACAGACAGTGTATTTATCTCGTTTGAAATTAAGCCATATTAACCGGAAAGGAGGCAATATGGACAAGCATTACTTTGATGTGTCCCGTCAACTTGCCGAATGAGGAGAAGCTTGCAGGATGGGAGAAGCTTGCGCGTGGTGGCTCGCAGGACAAGGAGAAACTTTTGACTAATTCAAGCTCTCCCTCGCTCAGGCGGTGGACGTGCAATAGTTAATTCGGTGTCAGATTGCGAGAAGCATACACTATAGTAGTACTACTATCGTTCGACTTCTTGAAGAGGCGAACAACCAAGCACAAAGTTTACTAGTACTAGTACTACTACTATAGAGGTATGTACTATACTACTAGGAACTGGATGGAGGAGCGTCTACACTCTTATTATATTTTAAAAATGTGATAAAGCAATCTTCAACACATTTGATTCTCTTCGAGGGTTCTCGCATGTGATAATGGAAGTTGATTGCATGGAACACTCGCCACAATTCTTGCTTAATTCTGGCTCATATCTTGTTACAAATAGGAGCACTCGGTAATATTTCCTATTTTTTTGTTATTCAGCATGTAAACAGGTCAGCAAACCTTGCGACGCATCTTTGTGCGAACCGTGCTTGCTGCACTTTGAATGTGGCCAAGAGCTGGCTTGATGAAACACCTCGCTTCCTTCTTCTTTTTTTGCGGGGTACCTCACTTCCTAGTGACCAGTCTCTTAGCTGGTCGTCCTAAGAATGCATATATATGAATAAAGCTCTCTCATTTACCCACAAAAAAGATTAAGCACATATTAACCGGAAAGGAGGGAGTATGGACTAGCACTACTTTTTGGTGTGTGTCGTCAACTCGCAGAGCGAGGAGAAGCTTGCAGGACAAGGTGAAGCTCTCTTACGCCTTTTGAATAATGCAACTTACCCTCGCCTAGGCGGTGGACATGCACCAGTTCATTCGGTGTCAGGTTGCCAGAGGCATACACTGTAGTACCCAACATGCGGAGTACCATCATTGTTCGACTTCACCAAGAGGCGAAGAGCCAAGCGCAAGGTTTAGTAGTACTCTACGAGTAGTACTACTACTAGAACCACATGGTGGAGCGTCTGTACTCTTATTTTATTTTAATCTTTGATAAAGTACACATTTATTCTAGAGAAGGGCAGAAAACGGCAGCCCAATAGTAGTATTAAAAACATCGAACATGTAATGATGATATCGATCAACCGTGCTCGAATATATCTTGGCCTCCGTGCGAGCCCGTCTGTGTGTTCTCGCTCCTCGTCTCTCTCAAGGAATGGCGGGTTGGCCATTTTGCCATCAATTGAGATCGGTTTGCTCACACTCCGGTCCCACATGTCAGTGATATGCCAAGAGGAAGTGCGTTGACCGACTGGCCATATGTGTACTTGGTTTTGCACCTTCATACTACTCCCTCCGTCACAGTTTATAGGGCGTGCTTCATTCTGATGCATTTCTCTCCATGCATTTCCACCAACAGAGAGACTTTAGACGCGTTTGGTTTAATGCTCAATTGATTAGGGCGTGGTAACTGCAATCAAGTCCACAATTTTCTCTCGATGTACTATGGAGTGGAGTAAGTGCATGCATGTGTGTACCCGGGGTGGAAGCACTGCATCATGTGTGTACGCATTATTTCCTCTAGTAATAGACGCCATGCTATAACTACCGATGCTATTTTTCAGGTCGATCGCTAGTCGCCTTGGTCCCAGAGATTTTTTAATTTTTAAAGCGCGCTCTATAGATAGTGACAGATGGAGTAGTGTGAGCGGATTCAGGCCTTCCACTATGTAGGCAAAAAGTGGTGCCATATTCACTTTTGGCTCATTTAGCATCGGTGCCCTTCATTGTCTAGCTGGTGCCTTAAGAAAAATTATGGGAGCCGGAGCAAGTAGCTGCTCCTATGCCAAATTCAGTGAGGCAATAAAAAATCCATATCTTGCGTGCAGACTAGATGGAATGGGTTCCCTGTGAGAGGAAGAGTAGTACTTTGATCCATTATTCCACTAGATGTGGGCTAGTATTTCACCGGTGCCAAATTGCCTACATTGTGAGAGGGGTGCCAAAAGCTTTTCATCTGACATCTATGTATATGTGGCATGCTTGTCAGAATTTTGGCACCAGATACATAAAGAAGAGTGTATTAATGGTTGCTTCTTCCGAGCAACTTACAGTGGGAAAGGTGGGGCTTATGATTTGACTACTCATTACTCACTATTAATGCGGCGCAATGACCAAGACGAGTCTCCCATGCAGTTGTGCACTACTTCATCGATTCTTAAATATACTCTGGAGTATTTGTCTTTCTAGAGATTTCAACGAGTGACTACATACGAAGCAAAATGAGTAAATCTACAATCTAAAATATGCCCATTTGAAATTTGTAAATAGACAAATATTTAGGAAGGAAGGAGTATAATTTTGTGCATGGCACATGGACCTGGATGCCGAAGAGGCTTCTGGCAATGCTATCAAGCTTCCAGCATTTGTTTACATAATTGACGTACTATACAAATAATTTTTGAGTGAAATGAAATTGTACAATGCTTTGAGCTTTCAGCTTTTGTTTCGTGTGTCTTGCCATCGATGCTCTTTCGGAAACATTAAAAAACTAACTTCCTTGCTAATGCATCTCAATGATTAGCAGATCAGAGCTAATATTTACATCACAACTGAAGACAAAGTTGTGAGAAGGTGTTAAATTAAAATTGATCCATGCTTTCATTGGCAGCAACTTCCCCCAGCTCTGTCTAAATCAACAAGGCATGTTGGGAAAAAAGTAGCTGTCAGGAGCATGCAACATTCCGATCATTTTGTGCAGTTCCACTAAAACAGAGCTGAGCATCCTTGTTCCAAAGATATTAAGTGTGATTACGATAATAGAGGACTGGATGAAACAATAAACACACAAATAGTAGCTGGTCACCTTTGCAGTCTGTCTTAAGACTAACTAGTTGGAGAAGATTAAGCAAATAGTTGGAGAAGATTAGGCTCGGAGTTGGATGAGGAGGATGGAGCAAAACCAATCTCCCTTTGTGCAGTCACACTGAAATGTAGAGACGTTGCCTGTGTGACATTTTAGTACAACTGCACAAAACACTCTTAAGAAAAAAGTGATTTGTGCAGTTCACCAAAATGTCGCAATAGCAACGAGGTGAAATTGATAGCCCTGTTTGCAAAAAAGAGGTAGAAAGGAAACAATTACTGGCCAATAATAGTTGATGACACATACGACGACAAAAAAAGAAGCACATTCCTTGTCCTAAGGGAAGGTAACAACACGGTTGTGTTTGTCTAAAACGGTGTGAGGACGAGATTGCAATATGGAAAGTACGCCGGACGAGCTATGTTTTGGGAAAAGAACTATGGAAGATCCACATGCAAGATTTTCCACATGCAGCAACATGGGAATACGGGCAGTGGAGCAAGGCCGGAGGGGATACCTGGGGGTCGTCGGGATGTAACTAGGTGAGCAGCGGCGGGCGGGATCTGCCCATACTGCAGCAGCGAGCAGGTGGCGTAGGCCCTACCGCGCTGGAGCTTGGTCAGAGAGAATGGCGGGTACTGCAGATCGGGATGTGCTGTGTCGGCGCCGTCGAACGGAGAAATGATGCACATACTCCCTTTCTGTCGGCGGACGGGATGCGGCCGGATCAGTGACCAACGGTGAGAGAGGGAGAGGCCACCGCCGCCTTGTGTGAGATACTCTGATGAGAGACAAAACCATGCAGGCAGGCTCCATTGTATATAGTGGAGTGGACTACCTTTTTCTCCATAAAAATTGTTTTATATTCAGTGTATGTGCCATTGAGCGATATAACTTTATTTAAAAATAACGCGCCAATGCATCAAGTCAAACTTTGTTTCGTGCACGCGTGGTACACGACCTCCGGAGGTAAAAAAACCGCTACACGCGTTCAAATTAGCACGTGGGCTGCCATTTCGTACAAAAATGAGCTCCACCGTGTACCCGCGCGGGTGTGGCTGGGCACGAAGCGTGAGTGCATGCACCTATTCTCTTCGTGTACGTACACCACCTACGTGGGGTTGTGTGAGAGAGATACAAACATAGAGAGATATAGTGTGTGGGTTCGTGAGTGTTTTTGGGGGGGGGGGTCAATCAAAAAATGTAACATATGCAATGTGTGTGAAATAGAGTCCTGTATATATCATATATATAGAGGGGGCGATCCACGAGAAGAGAGTGGAGGTATCATCGACTTGAGGTGTCCATAGAATCGAAGAGAGGGATGATGATGCGTGTGTGTGTGCGCGCGCGTGATCGATAAAGAGTGCCATCGAATTTGTGTGTGCCCACGTCAAAGATATAGAGTGGCTGGCTACTAGAACATGAGATGGGGCATGTGTAGTTTGTCTCTGTGGCATGGATACCTACCTACATCGCTCGACTATCGGTGTGTGGTGGGGGGGAGACCTAATTAACTATGGAGGTACAATGGCTGGTATATGTGTGGAGGAGGAGAGAGGCCTACCTTATGTATTAAGGGAGATCGATCGAGATCCATGCATATGTGTAGGAGAGGAATAAGGTTGGGAGAGAGACAAAGCTAGAGTGTTGGAGGGGGTGGTAGTGGAGTTGCTTCTAACAAATGGTGGGAGAGGCTTGCTAGACAAATGGAGGGCACACCTGCAATATCAATAAGAGAGGGGATGGATGCATGTCTGTGCACGTGCGTGTGAGAGACGGGTTAGGAGGAATGCACGAACGATGAGGGGGGACGATATGGCTGTGGTAAGCAGACGTAACTACATAGGAAGATCAATCGTCCTTTGTCAGAGAAGGTAGAGACATAACTTGTGAGGTACGTCAATCGATGGGCGGGGGGAAATAGTTAAAGTCTGCCTAGATATATGTAGGGAGATCGATCAGTATACATGCATGTATGTGTTAGAAGCAAATAAGGCCCGGGGAGAAGGATAGAGAGAGAGAGAGGGATGCATCTAGGAGGTGGTGCGAGAGGCATACTATATCGAGGGGGAAGTAGTGGGTGAGTACGAGATCGATGAAAAGAGTGGTGGGAGTGAGTCATGGACTATGAGAAGAGAATAGGGAAAGCTTGTGTTTGTGGTAGGCAGACCTGGCTGGAGAGGCATATCGATCGATGTGTGCTGTAAAGAAGGAGCTGGGGGGCCTACACACTCCATGTGACGCCCCCGATTCAATCGTACACTAATCATGCACGCAAATGTGTACGATCAAGATCAGGGACTCACGGGAAGATATCACAACACAACTCTACAAATAAAATAAGTCATACAAGCATCATAATACAAGCCAGGGGCCTCGAGGGCTCGAATACAAGTGCTCGATCATAGACGAGTCAGCGGAAGCAACAATATCTGAGTACAGACATAAGTTAAACAAGTTGCCATAAGATGGCTAGCACAAACTGGGATACAGATCGAAAGAGGCGCAGGCCTCCTGCCTGGGATCCTCCTAACTACTCCTGGTCGTCGTCGTCAGCCTGCACGTAGTAGTAGGCACCTCCAATGTAGTAGTCGTCGTCGACGCTGGCTCCTGGCTCCTGGACTCCAGCATCTGGTTGCGACAACCAGAAAGAAAGGAAAGGGGAAAAAAGGGGGGAGAAAGCAACCGTGAGTACTCATCCAAAGTACTCGCAAGCAAGGAACTACACTACATATGCATGGGTATATGTGTAAGGAGGCCATATCAGTGGACTGAACTGCAGAATGCCAGAATAAGAGGGGGATAGCTAATCCTGTCGAAGACTACGCTTCTGGCAGCCTCCGTCTTGCAGCATGTAGAAGAGAGTAGATTGAAGTCCTCCAAGTAGCATCTCCAAGTAGCATATCCAGGTAGCATCTCCAAGCGCATCTCCAGTCGCATCGCATAGCATAATCCTACCCGGCGATCCTCTCCTCGTCGCCCTGTAGAAAAGCGATCACCGGGTTGTCTGTGGAACTTGGAAGGGTGTGTTTTATTAAGTATCCGGTTCTAGTTGTCATAAGGTCAAGGTACAACTCCAAGTCGTCCTGTTACCGAAGATCACGGCTATTCGAATAGATTAACTTCCCTACAGGGGTGCACCACATAGCCCAACACGCTCGATCCCATTTGGCCGGACACACTTTCCTGGGTCATGCCCGGCCTCGGAAGATCAACACGTCGCAGCCCCACCTAGGCAAAACAGAGAGGCCAGCACGCCGGTCTAAACCTAAGCGCACAGGGGTCTGGGCCCATCGCCCATAGCACACCTGCACGTTGCGAGGGCGGCCGGAAGCAGAACTAGCCCCCTTAATACAAGAGCAGGCTTACGTTCCAATCCGGCGTGCGCCGCTCCGTCGCTGACGTCTGAAGTGCTTCGGCTGATACCACGACGTCGGGATACCCACAACTACTCCCGCTTAGATGGTTAGTGCGTATAGGCCAGTAGCCAGACTCAGATCAAATACCAAGATCTCGTTAAGCGTGTTAAGTATCCGCGAATGCCGAACAAGGCCAGGCCCACCTCTCTCCTAGGTGGTCTCAACCTGCCCTGTCGCTCCGCCACAAAGTAACCGTCGGGGACCGTCGGGAACCCAGGTCCACCTCTACCGGGATGGAGCCACCTGTCCTTTCAGCCCCCAACTCCGTACAGTATCACAGGTAATGTAACAGTGTAAAGTATATAGTATATGCCCGTGATCACCTCCCGAAATGATCACAGCCCAGTAGTATAGCATGGCAGACGGACAAGAGTGTAGGGCCACTGATGGAACACTAGCATCCTATACTAAGCATTGCGGGTAAGGTATCAATGACTGTAGCAGCAATGACAGGCTATGCATCAGAATAGGATTAACGGAAAGCAGTAACATGCTACACTACTCTAATGCAAGCAGTATAGAGTAGAATAGGCGATATCTGGTGATCAAGGGGGGGGGGGCTTGCCTGGTTGCTCAGACAAGAAGGAGGGGTCGTCGGTGACGTAGTCGACCACGGGGGCTT
>NC_041380.1:317087514-317090397 GCF_002162155.2 Triticum dicoccoides | reverse complement strand
CTCCCAGATCGGGAGGGGGAGGTGGCGAGGAGGACGGCGTCAAAGTAGGCGCCGGCGACGGGGTGTCGGGTGGAGGGGATCGAACAGGGGGCGCCCCTCCTATGGGTGAGTGGGTGACGGCGCAGGGAGGGAACGAGGGAGAGTGGGGATCATGGGGGGATGTGGGAGGTGTCGGTGGGGTTACGGGTTAGGGTTCGGTGGTGGGGAGGCCTAAGTAGGCCAGAGGCGTGGGCCGGCCTGGCTGGGCCATGGCCCAGTTGGGCCAAGGGTCCAGTGGGGGGTGTATTTATCTCCCCCCATTTCATTTATTTTTGGATTTTGTTTTTATTTCTTTTTCTTTTTTGTTTTAATTTTACATTTTAAATACACTAGTTTTATAAAATACATTAGTTGCACCTAAATTAGTGTTAACCAATATGCCACCACCACAATCAACTTGGCACCTAAAATAAATTAGTTTGTAATTGTTTATTATTTAAAAGCATTTAAATAATTGTGCTCGCTGCGTTTTATACATTTTATAGTATTTAAACAATTTTTTTAAAGTGTGGTCTCTTCACCAAAATTACCTTTGCTTTATTTGGCATAACTCAAACATTTTAGTTTTAAAGTTTGGAAACTTTTACCATTTGATTTGATTTTGAATTTGAATTTGAATCAGTTCTGAACTAACGCGAGATTATCGACAATAATCGAGGTGACGTGGCATAATTACCCGAGAGTTACTGTAGCTTGATTACCCGGGCGTCACAATTCTCCTCTACTACAAGAAATCTCGTCCCGAGATTTAAGAGGGAGAGTAAGGGGGAGATCTGGTTACGAAACTCTAACGAATCTTCTCGGTCTTGGTTGCTCTTCTCGAAGAGATCGATCCATTACATTGATGTCTTCATTACTCTTCTTCCAGTCATCATGATGAAGTCAGCATCCTTTCTTCAGGATCTCCATCGTACTTACGAATAGGTAAGGGGCAGCTCGGCTACGACATAATGCTTATGAGGGAAACAATCTGGGGTTAACCCATGAATGAGCATAAGATTATCTCTCGAGTTGAACATATAAAATACATCGAGAGTAAGGTACGAAGGTACAATAAGAGGTTCCAAGCGGATAGGTGGTTGCTCGAAGTCCGAACCAGAGTGAGAAAGGGGTTTAGAGTAGCGACAGTAAATATTGCGTCTGATACCATAATAGAGCACTAGGAAGGTGGCCCATGAATTAAATACGAAGCCAAGCGTGGGGAATAACCACTAGAAACAGGGTCGTACAGGAGAGTTAGGTTTTGATCCAGTGGACCTGTGGGTTATGGGCCCACCATGTGGGTTAGAAGTAGGAAGGGCAGAGACGTCTTGCATGATCATGCAAGCAAGGCATGTCAGGGGGGTAGCCTGTCGATTATGTCGGCGACAACGTCGATACCAAGGGCGAGGGCCGAAGAGAACTATTTTCCTGCTCGTTGAACGAGGCGGGCCAAGAGACAAAGTTCTCATCCATCGGCGGTTACCGAAATGCCATCAACAATAGAAACAGGGTCTCACTGTCAGAGTTGTACACCGAGGTGTTTTACCTACGCAGTGAATTATTACTGCCTAGATTATATAGATCACAAGAAAGGTTAAACCAAATAATGGAAAGGAAAATGTGTTTAAACACATATATCAGGGGTATATCCTTCCCAAGGACAAGCAGAACAAGATATCCATGACAGGATATAAAGTAGACAACCATTTAGGTAAGGGGGGGAGGAATCTCATGATATTACCCATACAACGGTGTTAGGATAAATGATAAACAAAATTTAGCATCGTGCTTCAAATGTTCCTGTTGAAAATCGGAGTACCATTGACATGCTTCGAGGTAGCATTGACATGGTCTTCAGGTGAAGATCAAACTTTGGAAACACGAAGGATCCGTCAGGAATAACTTGTAGAATAAGTCTTACAATTTCCCCATGGATGAACGGATAACCTTGCTGAAAAGGAATCTATAATGATAGGTCCTCCAGCCGGGGGGGGGTGCTAGGCATGACATCATGTTACCGGGTCATCAAAGGACAAACAACATAACTCCTGGAAAGTTGTCCCATCCATCATATCTGACCGAGATTCAGATATGATTGGTGTCAGGATACCTCAGGCTCAGGATGCCTGAGAAGAAAGGTGCAACACAAATTGACGAGATGACATTGTAAGATTCTCGGGGAAATGAACTATGAAGTGATTTCCGTTAACAAGAGTCCATCATTACCCCAAGGAGAGGACAAGGAGGTGTCTGGTGAACTCAACGGCAATTCACCGAGATTCCCAAAAGATGGATTTCCACCATTAAGTGAACAAGGAGATAACATTTGTCAGATCAAATGATATAAGGATGTATGCTCGAGGAAAACATACACAATTAAACATTGGTTGAAAGGTGCGCCCGAAATATGGGTTGGGTTGCACGACCAATGTCAGAATGGTGATTCAATTAGCGAAGGACTTAGAATGAACTATCGCCCATTCACTTCAAAGCAATAGGGTTGTTAGAAGTTTTGAATTCACACGTCATAGCTCCATTGTCGGTATTCCGGTTGAAAACAATACGGGGACCAAGGAATGAACGAAGATGGCAAGAAGTATTATGATATCAAGAATTATTAAGAGGTGGTGAAATTCTCACCACATTCTTGACAAAAAGAGATGGTAATACTTCCGAGGTAAAGAAGAACAATTGCTGGATAGCAAGGAAACCAAGGTACAACACAAGTTGTGAACAAGTTTGTGTTGGGGGGGGGGAAGGCAAGAATGTCGCCGATGATAACTCAAATCATCGAGGGACAAGGATGGTATTTCTCATCATGAATTCAATTGATATCCTAGATGAGCTCAGAATGTTGATGAT
>NC_041380.1:316967086-317087192 GCF_002162155.2 Triticum dicoccoides | reverse complement strand
ACGACACCTTTGTCGCGAGAGTTCATGAAGATGTAATCGATCGGCGACGACATCAAGTCAAAGTAATGATGAAGTGAAAGGTTATTGGAACCAAGGGTACGACACAACTCGAAACCAAGCTTGTTGTTTAAGGCGAAATGGTATGACGATGAGGATCGACGTAAGGTTAGTTCATCGTCGAAAATTGTGCTCCGAGAAGAAGGACCGGGTAGCACAGTTAAAATCATCACGACAATGATATAGCCAAACAGGCTAGGAATGGCGTGATCGGGTACAAACTCGTATTTATAGAAGCTTACTGAAGAGTTGTTGAACCGTAGTGCGGACTCGGTTCAGTTATCGGTGTCTTTGAGTGTATAATAACTCAGAGCCCGTGAAAAATTGGAATTAGTTGGAAGGTAGCACTTGATGAAGAACTCATAAGAAGTTATGCAGTTCCATGATAATCTCGAGATACCAGGGGGTAATACTCGACACAAGATCAAAGTAAAGGTTGGACTGGCGTATTGATCCATAGGAGACAATTGTTTTAAATTGTCCGAGAAATGAGATCAAAGAAGAACAATCATGGTCGGAACCACGGTTGCAAGGGGTCAATTCACAGATACCATATGTTAGTTATCAAGGAAATAGTTATTGTTACAAGAAGCTTCCATGATAGGATATACATCGCGTCCATGGGCATGAACACAAAGTTCAAGGTCGACTCCCACTTCTCCAATGCATACCCTTTCATTCACTTCTCGCTTTCGATGAAGTTATAGCGTTGAAATTTTATCTGGCAAAATACCAGAAGAGTACGACTCATGAAAACTTTCGAGTTCACACATATTAAGTAAGGCATAGGTTCAACCCATCGGGGCATCTTAGAATCCTATACCAGAATCTTTTAGAAGTAATTAACTCAAGCTCGAAGGCAGAGCATGGTTGAGAAAGCAGACGATACAATTTACCAAAGGCATTATGTATCCGAGAAAAGGCTCACAAGTTTATTGAATATGAAGGGCGTTGTCAGATAAAATCCAACAAAGGATCTGGTAGTCCACAAGGGATCTGACGTGAGCATCGGTACTCAACTAGAGGAAGCAGATTATAGAAACAACTGACTAACTCAATTGTCAAATGCAAAGAAATTATGATTTCCAAATCAAGGGATCAGAAGCAATGCTCTGATTAGGGGTGGATAAGTTGAATAACCGTAGGGTACAATCAAAGACAATTGGATTGGTCGAGAACCAATTCCAGTTAAAAGAATGGCAGCTCAGTCGGAAAGGTAATTTATAAGGATCAATGATGATTGCGTGTATTCGCAAACATATTGAGTCAACAGACTCAAAATGATAATGACAAGGAATGTCAATAAGATTTATATACTTATGGGATTAATCATAATGAAAGCAAACAAGAAATTCCAGAGCAATAGGTTGCTGAGGATTTTCGGAATATCGGGTGGTATTTCGAAGACTTTTGTGTAATACATGAATAGCTGGGGGATGAGCGGATACTCGATAAGTGCGAGGATTTATTTGAAGGGGTATTCATGTGGCAAAGAACTGCTAGGCAGTAGGCACAAAGTACTCTCGGAACAATAAAGAAAACTTCGGGGTATCTTGTAATAACAAGATCAATGGGGGATGATCGTATGAATGGCAAGTGTAAGTAGTTATCCATACGGATTTATCGATGGTCAGGAATAGCAAAAGTGATGGGCACAAAGTCTCGAGAGAACATCAGAGAGTATCTTCGGAATCTTCTGTTTAGCAGACGATCATCTGAAGTGAGGGGCTCTTCGGGTGGATGCGATCACGAGATCCTAATCTTAGAGTTAGCAAATTCATTTAACCCGAATAGTAGAGAGATCAGAGTCCCAGAGTATAGACAAGGAATAAAAGATCCTAATACCACCCGATGGCGACGTGGGCCCGTAAGGCACACAGCCAAGTTAGTAAAAGTTTTTGCAATGTCTAGACTCGACTTCGGCCAAGGAGTTGGAAAGGGGGATTCCTATAGGCAGTCGGCTCTGATACCAACTTGTGACGCCCCCAATTCAATCGTACACTAATCATGCACGCAAATGTGTACGATCAAGATCAGGGACTCACGGGAAGATATCACAACACAACTCTACAAATAAAATAAGTCATACAAGCATCATAATACAAGCCAGGGGCCTCGAGGGCTCGAATACAAGTGCTCGATCATAGACGAGTCAGCGGAAGCAACAATATCTGAGTACAGACATAAGTTAAACAAGTTGCCATAAGATGGCTAGCAAAAACTGGGATACAGATCGAAAGAGGCGCAGGCCTCCTGCCTAGGATCCTCCTAACTACTCCTGGTCGTCGTCGTCAGCCTGCACGTAGTAGTAGGCACCTCCAATGTAGTAGTCGTCGTCGACGCTGGCTCCTGGCTCCTGGACTCCAGCATCTGGTTGCGACAACCAGAAAGAAAGGAAAGGGGAAAAAGGGGGGAGAAAGCAACCGTGAGTACTCATCCAAAGTACTCGCAAGCAAGGAACTACACTACATATGCATGGGTATATGTGTAAGGAGGCCATATCAGTGGACTGAACTGCAGAATGCCAGAATAAGAGGGGGATAGCTAATCCTGTCGAAGACTACGCTTCTGGCAGCCTCCGTCTTGCAGCATGTAGAAGAGAGTAGATTGAAGTCCTCCAAGTAGCATCTCCAAGTAGCATATCCAGGTAGCATCTCCAAGCGCATCTCCAGTCGCATCGCATAGCATAATCCTACCCGGCGATCCTCTCCTCGTCGCCCTGTAGAAAAGCGATCACCGGGTTGTCTGTGGAACTTGGAAGGGTGTGTTTTATTAAGTATCCGGTTCTAGTTGTCATAAGGTCAAGGTACAACTCCAAGTCGTCCTGTTACCGAAGATCACGGCTATTCGAATAGATTAACTTCCCTACAGGGGTGCACCACATAGCCCAACACGCTCGATCCCATTTGGCCGGACACACTTTCCTGGGTCATGCCCGGCCTCGGAAGATCAACACGTCGCAGCCCCACCTAGGCAAAACAGAGAGGCCAGCACGCCGGTCTAAACCTAAGCGCACAGGGGTCTGGGCCCATCGCCCATAGCACACCTGCACGTTGCGAGGGCGGCCGGAAGCAGAACTAGCCCCCTTAATACAAGAGCAGGCTTACGTTCCAATCCGGCGCGCGCCGCTCCGTCGCTGACGTCTGAAGTGCTTCGGCTGATACCACGACGTCGGGATACCCATAACTACTCCCGCTTAGATGGTTAGTGCGTATAGGCCAGTAGCCAGACTCGGATCAAATACCAAGATCTCGTTAAGCGTGTTAAGTATCCGCGAATGCCGAACAAGGCCAGGCCCACCTCTCTCCTAGGTGGTCTCAACCTGCCCTGTCGCTCCGCCACAAAGTAACCGTCGGGGACCGTCGGGAACCCAGGCCCACCTCTACCGGGATGGAGCCACCTGTCCTTTCAGCCCCCAACTCCGTACAGTATCACAGGTAATGTAACAGTGTAAAGTATATAGTATATGCCCGTGATCACCTCCCGAAATGATCACAGCCCAGTAGTATAGCATGGCAGACGGACAAGAGTGTAGGGCCACTGATGGAACACTAGCATCCTATACTAAGCATTTAGGATTGCGGGTAAGGTATCAATGACTGTAGCAGCAATGACAGGCTATGCATCAGAATAGGATTAACGGAAAGCAGTAACATGCTACACTACTCTAATGCAAGCAGTATAGAGTAGAATAGGCGATATCTGGTGATCAAGGGGGGGGGGCTTGCCTGGTTGCTCAGACAAGAAGGAGGGGTCGTCGGTGACGTAGTCGACCACGGGGGCATCAGCATCGTCACGGGGTCTACCGGAGAGAAGAGGGGGGAGAAACAGTAAATACATAGCAAGCAAGTGCATAACAGGACAACAAGCAGAGTAGACGTGTTCTAACGCGGTATGAGGTGATACCGGTGAAGGGGGGAAACATCCGGGAAAGTATCCCTGGTGTTCCGTGTTTTCGGACAGATGAACCGGAGGGAGAAAGTTGCGGGTTTGATATGTTAGGGGTGTGTGGTGGACAAACGGGCTACGTATCCGGGTTCGTCTCGTCGTTCTGAGCAACTTTCATGTTGAAAATATTTTAATCCGAGTTACGGATTAAAAGGTATGATTTTCTAAAGATTTTATTAATTTCTGAAATTTAATTAATTATTCAATTAATTCGGAAAATGGATTTATGACATCAGCATGATGTCATGCTGACGTCAGCAGTCAACAGAGTTGACTGGTCAACCTGACATGTGGGGTCCGCATGTCATAGACTGAACAGGCTAATCAAGTTTTAATTAAGTTAACTAGTGATTAGATTAATTTAATCAGGATTAGTTAAGTTAATTAATTCTTTAGTTAATTAATTAATATTTTAATTTTTATTATTTATTTATTATTTTCTTTTACATTTTCTGTTAAATCGTTATATGCGTTGGGCCCCTCTGGTCAGTGGCACAGAGGCCCTAGCAGGTCGGGCCAACGGGCACCGATAGCGGGCGGGGGCGTCGGACGCGCCCGAGCGGGCGCACGCCCAGTACTGGCGGACCCGGCAGGGCACCGGTGCAGGGGAGGTCAGTGGCCATGACGAGGCCATTGCCGGAGCAGGGTCCGGCCGACGGCGGCGACGGGACTACAGAGGCGGGGCGGAGGGTAGTGGCCGGACGCGGCCACGATGGGCGCGCGCGGGCAGGCGAGTAGGGCCGTGGGGAGCGGCGGTGCTCGGCGGGAGTGGCGGTGGTGAGCACGGCCGGAGAGGGAGGCGATGCGCGGGCGCGCGCGTCGGGCGTGGCCGGCGCGGCACGAGCGCAGCTAGGCCGTGGCCATGGTGGGGGGAGCCGCGGGATGCGGTGGCTGCTTCACGGAGAGAGGAGGACGACCGGGGGTTGCTCACCCGCGTTGAAGGGAAGGCCCGATGCAGGGGGTACGCGACGGCGGGGCGAGGTGGCAGCGACGGCGAACGGCGTTGGCGTCGGGGCGTCGTTGGGGAGGAGGACGGGGACGGTTGCATCCCGGCGGTGAGGCGGCGTCAGCGCGGTGGACGAGCGACGGGCGTAGCGTCAGCAGGCGTTGGCCTACGAGGAGGACGTGGCGGGGGCTTGACGGATGAGCTGCGAGGCGTCCGGCGACGGGGTTGGGGCTCCCAGATCGGGAGGGGGAGGAGGCGAGGAGGACGGCGTCAGAGTGGGCGCCGGCGACGGGGTGTCGGGTGGAGGGGATCGAACAGGGGGCGCCCCTCCTATGGGTGAGTGGGTGACGGCGCAGGGAGGGAACGAGGGAGAGTGGGGATCGTGGGGGGATGTGGGAGGTGTCGGTGGGGTTACGGGTTAGGGTTCGGTGGTGGGGAGGCCTAAGTAGGCCAGAGGCGTGGGCCGGCCTGGCTGGGCCATGGCCCAGTTGGGCCAAGGGTCCAGTGGGGGGGGTGTATTTATCTCCCCCCATTTCATTTATTTTTGGATTTTGTTTTTATTTCTTTTTTCTTTTCTGTTTTAATTTTACATTTTAAATACACTAGTTTTATAAAATACATTAGTTGCACCTAAATTAGTGTTAACCAATATGCCACCACCACAATCAACTTGGCACCTAAAATAAATTAGTTTGTAATTGTTTATTATTTAAAAGCATTTAAATAATTGTTCTCGCTGCGTTTTATACATTTTATAGTATTTAAACAATTTTTTTAAAGTGTGGTCTCTTCACCAAAATTACCTTTGCTTTATTTGGCATAACTCAAACATTTTAGTTTTAAAGTTTGGAAACTTTTACCGTTTGATTTGATTTTGAATTTGAATTTGAATCAGTTCTGAACTAACGCGAGATTATCGACAATAATCGAGGTGACGTGGCATAATTACCCGAGAGTTACTGTAGCTTGATTACCCGGGCGTCACACACCATGGGTGAACGACCTAAAGTGAAAAGACGAATTTGCATGATGGAGCTAGAGAATTCTGAGGGAGGGTGAGAGGGATGCGGGCGTGTGGCATGAGAGAAAGTTAGCGCTAGCTACAAAGACAAGAGTATTGTGTGGGTGTAAGAGACGAGCAAAGATCATAATTCATTATAAAAAGTGAATTCAGATATTTTAAGAATTTATCATAGTGTTTTAAACCGACGCATGTGTGAATATATATAACGGTGATACACATGGTGTGGTTATGAACATTGAAATAGAGAAACGAATTCAAATTTAGTTCGAATTGCAGTGGTAGTATAGACATTTGGAATGCACTAAAATGCTGGTATGAGTAGGTTACATGCATTATACAGCCAGCGAAATTTTTTAATTGGACATAACATGGATTCATAGCTTTGAATAGCATTTGTATAGTAAAACGGGACAAGACTCTCTCTTTGTGTGGTGTGAATAGTTTTTTGTTGTTGTTGAGGGAAGTGCGAATTGATTTGGTACGTACAAGTACAATATTACACGTTAGGCTTGTCCCTAAAATTCAACCCGCGCCTTGTTATATCCCGAAAATTCAGATATCGTGCTCCCAAAACTGGCGCCTTCACAACCCGCGCCTTGCTATCCCGAAATTACAACGCGCGCGAAAACTCCCTCCAGGTGCCAAATCCCGACAAGACAAATCCCCCTTCCAACCCTGAGCCGAAAGGGCTGCTAGTTCAAATCGGTGGGGGTAATTTTATAACACACCCTACATTTTGGACAAGCGCGTCCCTAAGTCATGGTTCCCCCCTCCCATCGCCTCCTTTTCGCCATTCGAAATCCCAGGCCGCCATAACCTCTACGCTCCAGTCGCGAAACCACACCCTCCTCCGTCCGCCACCTCACCGCTGCCCAGCCGGAGCCTCTTCCACGACGATGTCGTCCACCGCAACAACTCGACGTCTGATACGTCTCCAACGTATCTATAATTTTTTATTATTCCATGCTACTATATTATCTGTTTTGGATGTTTAATGGGCTTTAGTATGCACTTTAATATTATACAAAAGGTACTAACCTATTAACCGAAGGCCCAGTGCAAATTGCTTTTTTTGCCTATTTCAGTGTTTTGCAGAAAAGGAATAATAAACGGAATCCAAATGGAATGAAACCTTCGCGAGGATCATTTTGGAACAAACGCAATCTAGGAGACTTGGAGTGGACGTCAAGGAAGCAGCGAGGACGAGGTAGGAGTGCGCGCCCCATGGGGGTGGGCGCGCCCCCACCCTCGTGGGCCCCTCGTGGCTCCATCAACCCACTTCTTTCGCCTATATATACTCATATACACTGAAAACATCCAGGAGCACCACGAAACCCTATTTCCACCTCCGCAACCTTCTGTACCCATGAGATCCCATCTTGGGGCCTTTTCCGGTGCTCCGCCGAAGGGGGAATCGATCACGGAGGGCTTCTACATCAACACCATAGCCTCTCGGATGATGTGTGAGTAGTTTACCACAGACCTTCGGGTCCATAGTTATTAGCTAGATGGCTTGTTCTCTCTCTTTGGATCTCAATACAAAGTTCTCCTCGATTCTCTTGGAGATCTATTCGATGTAATTCTTTTTGCGGTGTGTTTGTCGAGATTCGATGAATTGTGGTTTTACGATCAAGATTATCTATGAACAATATTTCATTCTTCTCTAAATTCTTATATGCATGATTTAAATATCTTTGCAAGTCTCTTCGAATTATCAGTTTGGATTGGCCTACTAGATTGATCTTTCTTGCAATGGGAGAAGTGCTTAGCTTTGGGTTCAATCTTGCGGTGTCCTTTCCCAGTGACAGCAGGGGCGGCAAGGCATGTATTGTATTGTTGCCATTGAGGATAAAAAGATGGGGTTCATATCATATTGCTTGAGTTTATCCCTCTACATCATGTCATCTTGCCTAATGCGTTACTCTATTCTTATGAACTTAAAACTCTAGATGCATGCTGGATAGCGGTTGATGTGTGGAGTAATAGTAGTAGATGCAGAATCGTTTCGGTCTACTTGTCACGGACGGGATGCCTATATACATGATCATGCCTAGATATTCTCATAACTATGCGCTTTTCTATCAATTGCTCGGCAGTAATTTGTTCACCAACCATAGATTATGTTATCTTGAGAGAAGCCACTAGTGAAACCTATGGCCCCCGGGTCTATTCTCCATTATATTATTTTCCCGTCAACTTGATATTTTTTGTCGCCGTTTATTTTGCAATCTTTACTTTTCAACCTATACAACAAAAATACCAAAAATATTTGTCTTATTATCTTTATCATATCTCACTTTTGTAAGTGGCCGTGAAGGGACTGACAACCCCTTTATCGCATTGGTTGCAAGGTTCTTGATTGTTTGTGCAGGTACCAGAGACTTGCGTGTAGTCTCCTACTGGATTGATACCTTGGTTCTCAAAAATTGAGGGAAATACTTACGCTACTTTGCTACATCACCCTTTCATCTTCAAGGGAAAACCAACGCATCCTCAAGAGGTAGCAAGAAGGATTTCTGGCGCCGTTGCCGGGGAGATATACATACAAGTCAAGACATACCAAGTACCAATCACAAACTCTTCTCCCTCTCATTACATTATTTTCCATTTGCCTCTCGTTTTCCTCTCCCCCACTTCGCCCTTGCCGTTTTATTCACCTCTTTTCCGTTCGCCCTTCTTCCGTTCGTTCTTGTGTTACCATGTACCTTCTTTTTGCTTGCATCTTCGCTTGCTAAAAGTCTATGGATCCTCATCCACTTGCTAATCTCTTTAAGGGATCCAATTATGATGAACCTATTGCTAGTGAGTTGAGTGCACTAGATTTTCTTTATGAGGTTTTGCTTGAAATTCATGAATCTGAAAAGTGTGATGAATTACTTTATGAAGCGATTCATGATAGATCTTTGAATAAAAAGCATGGTTACAATGATTTTATTATAAATTCTATTGACGTAAATTGTGCTAATAATATGCAAAACCCTAAGCTTGGGGATGCTAGCTTTCCTATGTCCTCTACTTGTTGCAATGATCATGATTGGGGTGATTCTTCTTATGATCTTGAAAATTTATTTAAGCCCCATAATGAATATAAGATTGATAATAATGTTTGCAATATTGAAAGTGGGTTTAGAAGAGTGTCAACTTTAGATCCCATGTATTTGGAGAATGTTCAAACTTATGCATTTTTTGATAAAAGTGGGTTTGGAGAGGTCATAACTTTAGTTAATGTTAATCCCACTATTTTGGAAGAGTGTCAACTTTGCATGCATGTGGATCGTGTTGAAAATATTTTATGTGATAGCTATTTGTTGAATTTGCTTATGATCCCACATGTAATTATTATGAGAGAGGAAAATATGATTGTAGAAATTTTCATGTTACTAAATTACCTCTTGTTATGTTAAGATTGCTATTGTTTCTTTCCGCTTCATTGTCTATGCTAGTTTTTGCTTGCTATGATAATTTGTTTGCCTATAAGATTCCTATGCATAGGAAGTATGTTAGACGTAGATGTGTTTGCCACGTGTTTCATGATTCTCTCTTTGTGCTTCAATTCTTGTCTTTCATGTGAGCATCATTGAAATTATCAATGCCGAGCTAGGGGCGTTAAACGATAGCGCTTGTTGGGAGGCAACCCAATTTTATTTTTGTTCCTTGTTTTTTGTTCCTGTTTAGCAATAAATAATTCATCTATCTACTGTTATGATTGTGTTTTTTTGTGTTTTAATTAGCGTTTGTGCCAAGTAGAACCATTGGGAAGACTTGGGGAAAGTCTTTGCAATCTTGCTGTAAAAAACAGAAACTTTAGCACTCACAAGATTAGCAGCCATTTTTTACTGGAGAGCGATATTAGGTTGATTCTTTTTTCAGATGATTAATATAAAAATTCCTCATGTCCAACAATTTATTTCATAATTTTTGGGGTTGCCGAAGTATAGGTTTGATACAAATTGCTACAGACTATTCTGTTTTTGACAGATTCTGTTTTTCGTGTGTTGTTTGCTTATTTTAATGAATCTATGGCTAGTATCGGGGGGTATGAACCATAGAGAAGTTGGAATACAGTAGGTTTAACACCAATATAAATAAAGAATTAGTTAATTACAGTACCTTAAAGTGGTGATTCGTTTTCTTATACTAACGGAGCTCATGAGATTTTCTGTTGAGTTTTGTGTTGTGAAGTTTTCAAGTTTTGGGGAAAGATTTGATGGATTTTGGAATAAGGAGTGGCAAGAGCCTAAGCTTGGGGATTCCCATGGCACCCCAAGGTAATATTCAAGTACAACCAAAAGCCTAAGCTTGGGGATGCCCCGGAAGGCATCCCCTCTTTCGTCTTCGTCCATCGGTAACTTTACTTGAGGCTATATTTTTATTCACCACATGATATGTGTTTTGCTTGGAGCATCTTGTATGATTTGAGTCTTTGCTTATTATTTACCACAATAATCCTTGCTGTACACACCTTTTGGAGAGACACACATGAATCGGAATTTATTAGAATACTCTTTGTGCTTCACTTATATCTTTTGAGCTAGATAATTTTGCGCTAGTGCTTCACTTATATCTTTTAGAGCACGGTGGTGGTTTATTTTATAGAAATTATTGATCTCTCATGCTTCACTTCTATCATTTTGAGAGTCTTTTAGAACAACATGGTAATTTGCTTTGGCTATAAAATTAGTCCTAGTATGATAGGCATCCAAGATGGGTATAATAAAAACTTTCATATAGAGTGCATTGAATACTATGAGAAGTTTGATACTTGATGATTGTTTTGAGATATGAAGATGGTAATATTAGAGTCGTGCTAGTTGAGTAGTTGTGAATTTGAGAAATACTTGTGTTGAAGTTTGCAAGTCCCTAGCATGCACGTATGGTGACTGTTGTGTGATAAATTTGAAACATGAGGTGTTCTTTGATTGTCATCCTTATGAGTGGCAGTCGGGGACGAGCGATGGTCTTTTCCTACCAATCTATCCCCCTAGGAGCATGCGTTTAATGCTTGGTTTTTGATGACTTGTAGATTTTTTCAATAAGTATGTGATTTGTTTATGACTAATGTTGAGTCCATGGATTATACACACTCTCACCTTTCCATCATTGCTAGCCTCTTCGGTACCGTGCATTGCCCTTTCTCACCTTGAGAGTTGGTGGAAACTTTGCCGATGCATCCAACCCCCATGATATGATATGCTCTATCACACATAAACCTCCTTATATCTTCCTCAAAACAGACACCATACCTACCTATTATCGCATTTCCATAGCCATTCCGAGATATATTGTCATGCAACTTTCCACTGTTTCATTTATTATGACACGCTTCATCATTGTCATATTGCCTTGCATGATCATGTAGTGACATCATATTTGTGGCAAATCCACCATGCATAATTTATCATACATGTCACTCTTGATTCATTGCCCATCCCGGTACACCGCCGGAGGCACTCATATAGAGTAATATTTTGTTCTAGTATCAAGTTGTAGTCATTGAGTTGTAAATAAATAGAAGTGTGATGATCATCATTAATAGAGCATTGTCTTGAAAAAAAGAAAAAAAAGAAAAAAGAAATAAAAAGGGACAATGCTACTAGCCTTTTTTCCACACTTGTGCTTCAAAGTAGCACCATGATCTTTATGATAGAGAGTCTCTTATTTTGTCACTTTCATATACTAGTGGGAATTTTTCATTATAGAACTTGGCTTGTATATTCCAACAATGGGCTTCCACAAATGCCCTAGGTCTTCTTGAGCAAGCAAGTTGGATGCACACCCACTTAGTTTCTTTTGTTGAGCTTTCATACATTTATAGCTCTAGTGCATCTGTTGCATGGAAATCCCTACTCCTTGCATTGACATCAATTGATGGGCATCTCCCTAGCCCATTGATTAGCCACGTCAATGTGAGAAAGTATGAAACAATTGCTTGGCTTGTCATCGGGGTTGTGCATGATGAGAGAATTTTTGTGTGACGAAAATGAAGCATAGCCAAACTATATGATTTTGTATGGATAAGCTTTCTTTGGACATGTTATTTTGAGAAGACATAATTGCTTAGTTAGTATGCTTGAAGTATTATTATTTTTATGTCAATATTAAACTTTTATCTTGCATCTTTCAGATCTGAACATTCATGCCACAATAAAGAGAATTACTTTAAAAATTTTGTTAGGTAGCATTCCACATCAAAAATTCTGTTTTTATCATTTACCTACTCGAGGACGAGTAGGAATTAAGCTTGGGGATGCTTGATACGTATCCAACATATCTATAATTTTTTATTGTTCCATGCTATTATATTATCTGTTTTGGATGTTTAATGGGCTTTATTATGCACTTTTATATTATTTTTGGGACTAACCTATTAACCGAAGGCCCAGTGCAGATTGTTGTTTTTTGCCTATTTCAGTGTTTCGCAGAAAAGGAATATCAAACGGAATGAAACCTTCGCGAGGATCGTTTTTTGAACAAACGCAATCCAGGAGACTTGGAGTGGACGTCAAGGAAGCAGCAAGGAAGCCACAAGGTTGGAGGGCGCGCCTAGGGGGTGGGCGCGCCCCCACCATCGTGGGCCCCTCGTAGCTCCACCGACCTACTTCTTTCGCATATTATATACTCATATACCCTGAAAACATCCAGGAGCACCACGAAACCCTATTTCCACCGCCACAACCTTCTGTACCCGTGAGATCCCATCTTTGGGCCTTTTCCGGCGCTCCACCGGAGGGGGAATCTATCACGGAGGGCTTCTACATCAACACCATAGCCTCTCCGATGATGTGTGAGTAGTTTACCACAGACCTTCGGGTCCATAGTTATTAGCTAGATGGCTTCTTCTCTCTCTTTGGATCTCAATACAAAGTTCTCCTCGATTCTCTTGGATATCTATTCGATGTAATTCTTTTTGCGGTGTGTTTGTCGAGATCCAATGAATTGTGGGTTTATGATCAAGATTATCTATGAACAATATTTTATTCTTCTCTGAATTCTTATACGCATGATTTAAATATCTTTGCAAGTCTCTTCAAATTATCAGTTTGGTTTCGCCTACTAGATTGATCTTTCTTGCAATGGGAGAAGTGCTTAGCTTTGGGTTCAATCTTGCGGTGTCCTTTCCCAGTGACAACAGGGGTAGCAAGGCACGTATTGTATTGTTGCCATCGAGGATAAAAAGATGGGGTTTATATCATATTTCTTGAGTTTATCCCTCTACATCATGTCATCTTGCCTAATGCATTACTCTGTTCTTATGAACTTAATACTCTAGATGCATGCTGGATAGCGGTTGATGTGTGGAGTAATAGTAGTAGATGCAGAATCGTTTCGGTCTACTTGTCACGGATGTGATGCCTATATACATGATCATGCCTAGATATTCTCATAACTATGCGCTTTTCTTTCAATTGCTCGACAGTAATTTGTTCACCCACCATCGATTATGCTATCATGAGAGAAGCCACTAGTGAACCTATGGCCCCGGGGTCTATTCTCCATTATATTATTTTCCCGTCAACTTGCCAATTTATGTCGCCGTTTATTTTGCAATCTTTACTTTTCAATATATACAACAAAAATAGCAAAAATATTTATCTTATTATCTTTATCAGATCTCACTTTTTCAAGTGGCCGTGAAGGGACTGACAACCCCTTTATCGCGTTGGTTGCAAGGTTCTTGATTGTTTGTTAAGGTACGAGGGACTTGCGTGTAGTCTCCTACTAGATTGAAACCTTGGTTCTCAAAAACTGAGGGAGATACTTACGCTACTTTGTTGCATCACCCTTTCCTCTTCAAGGGAAAACTAACGCATGCTCAAGAGGCAGCAACGTCCCTTGTCCACCTCCCCGGATGAGGATCCGTCGTCCATATCATCGTCCCGCCGGTTCACCCACCCCGTCCTCCACCTCCAAGGAGCTACTCTGACGATCGCCTCGTCTATCACGGCTGCTCCATCCCCACAGCACCACCTTAACCTGCTCCACCGGAACCGCAACATCCTCACCGACTCCTTGAACGAAGCCGAGGCCTACTCGGTGCCACCAAAGAGGTTGTACACTCATTGCTCGCACTTTCTCCTTAACTCGACCTCCTGGCGCCGATGGTGCTCCATCCCGCACCCCCATGGAGCGGCTACCTTGAAGCCGGCGCCGCGGGCGACATCTCCATGGCGGCTCTCCCCCGGTGCGAGGCCCCTTCGGCGACGGCGTCCATACCAGCCGGAACTGTTGTTGCTGCTTCGGCTCTCGCTAGCTCACTCGCGCTGCTGCTGCTGCTCCGGCTCTTGCTCGCTTGTGCTGCTGCTGCTGCTCTCCCCCTCGCTCGCTCACGCTGCTGCTACTACTCTCCCCCTCGCTCGCTCGCTCACGCTGTTGGTGCTACTCTCCCCCTCGCGCGTGCCGCTGCTCTGCTCCGATTTAGCTACACTTCAGTCGACTGAATTGACTTTTGGGTCAGTCGATTTTCAGGGGGTGGGGGGGACTCACCGGAGTTAAGGAAGAACTAGCTACAGCAGGGAGGGGGGCTCGCCAGAGAGGTACCCCACTATCTATCTTAGGGTTCAGGGTGGGGGCGGTGGTCACCGGCGGCGGGGGCGCAGTGGTGGGGCGGTGGCGTGGGGATTGCTAGAGAAAAAACTTGGCGCGGGGGGAGAGGGTCTAGAGGGCTGGCCGGGGTGGCGGCGGACCGCCAGTGGGGATTTGTTTCGAAGCGGCGAGGTGGCGGCGGGCCGGTGGTGGGGAGTTGTTTCAGGTCGGCGAGGCGGTGTGGGGGCCGGTGGTTGGGTCGGTGGTGGCTGGCGGCTCAGGGGGGTGCAGGTTGAAGATGAACTGTAGGCCCTCCCTAAACTACATGTGAAGTGCCTCTCTGCTACCATTGCATTCAATTTCGACAGTAACATTCAGATTCCACAGTAAATTTCAGTTTCGATAGTTAAGTTCAGAGTCAACGGTTTTTACCTCGTCTGTTGTAGTCAGGTGGTTTTTGGCGATGTAAATTTTACATCTATAACTTTTTGGTAATGTATTTTACATCATCTATTAAAGATGCTATTAGAATCCCACTTGAGATTAACAATGTCTGTCTTGTGCTGCTTCAACCTCGACGTCTTATGGCTCACCGGAGCTGCTCCAACGATGGAATGATCCATCACAACAGAGCAGTGCCCTGGACGCCGTCTACAGATTCCTCAGATCTTCCTCCACATCTCCGACAACCACCTCTGCCTCAACTTCTTCAGCGACCAACCCAATGATGCTGAGGTCGACACGGCTACGACAAAGAGGTTGTACACTTGTCGCATCACTTATTACTCTACATTCATGTCGATCCATTAGGGCTATTTTGGTTCAACGGAAAAAACATAGCAATAGGAAATTTTCCTATGGCACTCTACTATTCAATTATTCATCCATTTTGTTGAAAGGAATGGAGCAAAACATCCACCTGGACCTACTTCTCAAAATCCTATGCATGAAAACAAGTACAAGTGCATTAGTGGCAGAATAACATTCTAACTCTACACGCTTTCATATGGTTTCACTTTATTTTGGCCATGTTTCTTTGCATTCCTCTGCTCCTCCAATTCCTATGAACCAAACATCCAAGTTGACAGAAATCATGTGTTCACAAATGCTCTGTTTCCCATGTGCATTCCTATCCTATTCCGGTGTTTTTCCTATCCCAACGTTTTTAGAATCATGCAAGCCAAATGAGCCCTTACAGAATTACTTCAGTTACACGTAGGCGTTGAAGAAAACTTTATGTGGTTTGTCCTGCTCCTGCCGTGACATCGTCCACCTCACCTAAGTTGCTCCATTGATAGAAGCATCCACCAAACCAGACATCACGACTCCTTACCGTCTTTTGCCGCCTCAGATCTCCTTCCCTGCCGCCGGCACCCACCGCAACGGAATCACCATCATCGACTCAGCAGATGAACCTGAGGAGTACACGGGTCCACAAGAGAGGTCACACTCTTTTGTTTCTGCCTATGTTATGCATTGCTTAATATTACCTGCTACTTTATTGTCATGTTCACCTCTTAGACTCCAAGTCAGGTCCAAATTGATGTTCAAACTTGAGCTCTAAATTAGTTGTGGGGCACATATCGAGGCAGCAATGAATAGTATCTCTGTCTAATATCTGGTTCACCTAGGGTATGCCTATGTTGTTCATCTTGGGTGGGAAACAAATAGTAAATCAATCATCATCTTTTTTTATTAAATTAAGGCAATCATCAGCATGCTATCATTATTTTTGGATCCATCCACTGGTTGTTACCATTACTCTAGATTTATGCATGCTCTCCTTAAATAATCTCACTATATTTTTTATATGCATGCTAGATATTGCACACAGTCATGCTGAACATGTGGAGAAAAAGAGAAGAGTTTTGCGCCGCAATACAATGTCATGCAGACAACGCCCCATGGTGGGTTCAATGGTAAACCCTCCCCCCCTCTCCAAATTGTAATCCAGAGGAAGATATCTGTTCTAAGATGGATTTAGACGCAGCTGACGACTCCTATTTACCCCTCAAGGTGTTTGCTCTAACTTGGCATGATGATGTTAGTCATATCATGCATATGTTTCCTTGTAGTGCCTACTTTTGACATCATATATGTCATTTTCTTAGTTTAGACATGTTCTGTAATGCCACCTGTTTAGTTTCAATATCATATATGGGAATTATCCAGTCTCGTGTCTTTTAGCCTGCCATAATATATGTGAAATGTGCAATGTCATCCTGTTTAACCAGGCATCATATATTTGAATGATACCTTGCCCATCCTTTTCTTCATTACATTTCCATTTGTCGACAATTTTTGTGCATTAAAATTCTCTTCCTGTGAATTAGCCATTTGAGTGGGTGATGGAAAAATCTAGAGTGAAAACAAGGCCTTCAGAGCAGACAGTGCTACCTGTTGAAGCAGATCTCTTGCTGGGTCCCGATAGCTCCTCAGAGATGGATTCAGAGACAGATGACCAGTCCTATTCCCCCACCGAGGTGTATGCTGTAACTTGGCACGGTTATACTGCTCATATCATGCATATGGTGTCTTGCATTGCATAGTTTAGACATCATATACACAAATATTCAACACCATGTTCTTAGTTCAGACATCATATATGTGAATGCCCTCTACTTAGCATATAAATCACATATGTGTATTAAATCATGCGATCCCTGATTACTTAGATAATATGTATGTGAATTATGTCATGCGATCCTGTTTAGTTAGTCATCATATCTTTGAATTATGTTATGCTATGTTATCCAGTTTAGATAGACATCATATATGTGAAATTATGTCATGCTATCTGTTTTAGTTAAACAATATACATGTCAAC
The DNA here is from genome assembly GCF_002162155.2 of Triticum dicoccoides. NCBI lineage: Eukaryota > Viridiplantae > Streptophyta > Magnoliopsida > Poales > Poaceae > Triticum > Triticum dicoccoides. Next base: position 317,069,867 of record NC_041380.1, on the reverse strand, counting down.
TATTTCATGCCCTCTTTTTTCCACACTATCTATTGCATCTGTCTCTCATACAATGTCTGTACATTCAACTATGTTTCCTGTTTATCAGCCATTTGAATTGGAGCGGGTGATGGCAGTATCTAGCGGAGTAAAAACACGGTCTTCAAATAAAATAGTGCTACCACTTGGTGGAGATAGCACCCCGGTTGTACATGCACGAGAACCAGCCCTACCACACATAACCCAAACTCTCGCAGATTTTACCCCTACTGCGATGGACAGAGTGTAAGTGCATCTAGTGCCCCTTAGTGATTTTGGTGTATTGAAGACTTATAGGTTAAGGGACTAATGCATGTGTGAGTGTACACAGGTCTATAAGTCTATGAGGAGTTTGATATTTACAGGAAACATCAACCCCAAAAAATGAATATCTTCGACTGAAGATTTTGGTATTTCTAAAGACTTTCATGTAGACTTTGAAAGTGAAGAAATTGGTGTGTCCGTGAACACTTGATATTCATGCGAGAAATATGAAGCTTGAAGACTTTCATTTTCATAGTTTTGTTTTTCTCTTTCTTGAGTCATAGGAAACACCGTACTGTTAAAGGGGGTCGAGGAAATACTAAGGAAAAATTTCCATGTGATGCTCAACTCAAAATCCTACACCTACAAATCCCTTCGAGTGAAGCCATTGAAAATCTCATACAGTTTAGTCAATTTCTTCAGTGACAGAAACGAAGTTCTTCTGGTCTCTGAGGAATTTGTCCTGACTGAGGAGTTAGGAATTCGCCAGTGCGGATTGCCTACACAGTGAGGAACATGATAGCCCTGAGGATTTTGGTACTCAAAATTCCGCCCGTTGTTGTGCTATGCGCCAGCTGTTCCAAAATATCTATCCACCTAACGGTCATATCATTGAAGGGCATTTATGTCTTATCATGTCAGGCTACTCCCTAGGCTATAAATAGCCGCCCCCTACAACCACTAGCTGGTTGAGGCTGCTCTGAAAGAAACCGACACTTGTCATTTGAGAGCAACCCATCCTCCGAGGACTTTGAGCGAAAATCATCATGTGAGGAAAAAACCAAAAATCCAAAACCCAAACACCTACAAACCCCAAGTGATTGAGCATCACTAAAGAGATTGATCCTGAGTGGATCCGACGCTTGTTACCTTTGAAGACTGTGCTTCTTCCAGACGGTTAGGCGTCATGGTCTAGAGCATCCAAGAGGAATTGTGGATCGCCGGGTGACCAAGTTTGTGAAGGTTTGGAAGTCGCCTGAAGACTTACCACGAGTGATTGGACGAGGTCTGTGTGACCTTAGTTCAAGGAGAATACGGTGAGGACTGGGTGTCTTGGACTAAGTGTCCTTGACTGGGTGTCTGGGACTGTGTGTCCTCGAGTTTAAATACTCAGCCGCTCCAACCAGATGTACAACTGAGACAGCAGTTGGAACTGGTCTACCAAATCATTATCTTCACCGAGCTTACTGGTTCTATTTCCTCAACTCTTTCATTTCCTCATAACTATGATGTATGTTTGTTCATATCTGTGTTTGAAGACTTTGACTGAAGACTTTCTCAATTTCCTCAGTTCAATTTCTTCAGTCTGTTTGTCTTCATCCTATGTTATCCTGTGATTACGCTTCCTGTACTCTGTGCCTGTCTTCATTTCATCATGATGACTATGCTTGTATTCTGTTGTGTTTACTTTTGAGTACTTATTCCGTTGCAAGTAGTTCTTCGCTAAGGAATTTCCTCACCGACAAATTCCTCAGTGAAGAATTTCATAAAAATTGCCTATTCACCCCCCTCTAGTCGATATAACGCACTTTCAATTGTTATCAGAGCAAGGTACTCCCTTGTTCTGTGTGATTTTGGTTTAACCGCCTAGAGTTTTAGTTATGTCGCCCGAAGGTATGATCAAGGTCTCTGCTGGGTGTCCTACCTTCGATGGGACGGACTACCCCTGCTGGAAGAGTAATATGCGAATGCATCTTGAAGCAATTGATAACGATCTCTGGTATGTTGTGGAAAATGGTGTTCCCTTAGTCACACCTTCTCCAAATGCTGCCGATGTGAAGAGATTCAAGCAACTCGACTCTCAAGCGAAGAATATCATATGTGGCCATCTGAGCAAAGGACAGTATGGCAGAGTGAGTGCTTTAGAAACAACGATGCTTATCTGGGACAGGTTGTCCAAAGTGAATGAAGGAGTCTCAACTCAGCGTGACTCTCGAGTTGATGTTCTTCGCAATCTCTTCAACCGCTTCAAAAGACTCGACAATGAAAATGTTCAACAAACCTTCGATCGCCTCACTGACATCTCAAATGAGCTTCAAGCACTTGGTGCCACTGACATCACCGACCATGAGGTGGTGAAGAAATTGTTGAGATCGCTTGATTCCTCATTTGACACTCTGGCATTGATGATACAAGAATGTGTTGATTACAAGTCACTTGATCCCGCTGATATTCTTGAGAGGCTAAATACTCATGAGTTCCAACTTGCTGAAAAGAAAGATCTCTATGGTTCAAGCTATGGCAAAACACGTGCACTGAAGGCCAAGGTAGCATCTGAGTCCGAAGATGAAGACTCTGGTAGCAGCCTTGGTGATCCTGAAGGACTGAGCCATGATCTGGCTCTGCTCGTGAAGAAGTTCCAAAAGTTCTCAAGACGTGGTCGCCTTGGAAGATCCTCAAGGAGCAATGATTCCTCATCCAATGACTACAAGAAGAGGCTCTGTCACAAGTGCAAGAAACCTGGACATTTCATTCTAGATTGTCCTCAGTGGGAAAAGGAATCAAAGAAGAAGAAATACAAGGATTACAGTTCTGATGATGCAAAGAAAAAGAAGAAATCTGCAAAATCCTCATCATCAAAATCCTCAAAGCCTTCATATCACAAGAAGAGTAGCTCCAAGAAGGCCAGGGCATTCATTGGCAAGGAAATGGACTCTGAGGCTGAATCTGAAGAAAATGAGGAAGAGGAGTCATCTGAGGAGTCCGAATCCAGAGTGGCGAGCCTTGCTCTCGCTACTGCATTCGTCAGCAAGTCTATCTTCAACATTGAGGAAAATGACCTCACCAACAAGGCTAATGAAGGGGATGATGACTACGCTCCCACCTATTGCTTCATGGCAAAGGGTGCCAAGGTACTCAAATATACCTCCTCTGAATCAAGTGAGAATGAATCTAATGAAAACCTTAAGCCCAGCTATTCTAAACTTGCTAAGATTGCTATAAAACAACAAAGGGCTTTAGAAAAGGTTCAAAACATGCTAAATAAAAGTGATGATATGTTGGGTGAAGAAATGGATCGCACTGAAACTTTGACTAAAAATCTTCAGAGACTTCAGTCCAAGCTTGACAAACTTCAGAGTCATCATAACACTCTCTTATCGGATCATGAGAAGCTTTCTTATGAATTTCTTCAAAGAAAGCAAGACCTTGAGAAGCTAAGAGTGAGTTATGAAGATCTTCAGAAGGAGCGCGATTCATTACTTGCTCAACAAATCAGCGCATCTCAGGAAGAATTTGTTCCTCCATGCTTGAAGTGCATTGAACGTGAATCTACTAATTCTTCACCTGAATGTTCAAATGCTGCTAATGTTTCAAATTCTTCACATGCCTCTGCTATCACTAATTCCTCATCAGAAGGAATTGTACACGACAGGCATGTACAAAAGCCTCAAAGGGCATCAGACTCTTTGTGATGTCCTTAAAAAGCAGATCCTCAACAGGAACCCTAGGAAAGAGGGTATCGCCTTTGAGAGGAAAATCAATGCTGATGGTACATATTGGAAGCCTGAGCAGTACCCCAAAACTACATGGGTTTCTGCAAAGGGACCTCCAGTTGATCCATCTAACTTATCTGGATTTGCATGTGAATCTCCTCATTCTGATGATGAGTCAATTGACTCCAACTATAAACTATTCAAAAATCAGAATGGTGAAGTATTTGCTAGATATGTTGGCACTAACTACAGGAACGGCTCCCCTATGAAGAAAATCTGGGTTCCCAAAAGATGCCTTGAAAATCTTCAGGTGAATGTCATCATGACGCCACCTGTGAAGAATAGGAACCCCAGATCAAATTCTTCGTACGGACCAAATTCCTCATATGGATCAAAGTCCTCATATGAACATCATCATGCTAACCCGTCTGTTTCGCAGGGAAGATCTAAGGATTATGGATATGTGCATTATTCTTCAAATGATTATGTTCATAAGTCCTCGAAGAATTTCTCTGCTTACTCATATGCTTACTCTAACCCATCTTATGTGAAACGAAATGGATTGGCTTCTATGCCATCCTTCTCGTATGGAGCTCGCAGAATGATGAACTCTTTGCCACCCCTTCAGATGTGGGTGGTGAAGAAAAAGAACTAATCTCTTCTGCAGGGCCAGGTCTCTAGACGCACATAATCGTCTGAAGAATTTGCTGGAGACCTGAGCATGCCTGATAGGACGCAGGCTAATCATGAAGAAATGAACTTTCATTTCTCACGTCCTCATATTGCTTTATCAGTTCTTTTACTTAATGAAATTGATCTGATGAATTGATGTCATATTCTTCACTAATGAAGTATATGAGTTTGTAAGCTGCACTAATTCATCTGCAGGATGATCAACCCAAAGCCACTGAGTGGGTCCTCGATAGTGGATGTACAAACCACATGACTTGTGACAAGAATCTATTGATGGATGCTCCATTATCACCGTCGCATCTGAAGCATATCATCTTTGCTGACAAAGGCAAAAGTCAGGTATTGGGTCTAGGTAAGGTTGCGATTACAAAGGATCGACACATGGACAAAGTCATGCTTGTTGAGTCCTTAGGATACAACCTTATGTCTGTCTCAATGCTTTGTGATCTTGATATGGTTGTTGTCTTTGGCAAGTACCGTTGTGTTGTGGTTATGGAAGCTGACAATTCCAAAGTCTTCGAAGGCTTTAGGAGAGGAGACCTGTATATTGTTGATTTCTCTACAGGACCACAACCATCCGTGTGCTTACTTGCAAAAGCTTCAGAAGGCTGGCTCTGGCATCGACGACTTGGTCATGCAGGCATGAGGAATTTGCACATGCTTGCGAAGAAGAAGCATGTCATTGGCATCGAGAATGTCAAATTCCTCAAGGATCACCTATGCAGAGCCTGTGAAGCTGGGAAGATGACCAAGGCCAAGCATCCATCGAAGACTATCATGACCACCACTTGCCCATTTGAATTGCTTCACATGGATCTCTTTGGTCCTAATCATTATTCTGCTATCTCAAATGAAGCATCTCAATATGGCTTTGTTATTGTTGATGATTATTCTCGTTACACATGGGTTTACCTTGTTACTTACAAACATGAAGTGCAGGAAGTCTTCAAATGATTTTCCTCGAGGGCTTCAACCAACTTTGGTGTGAAGATCAAGCACATCAGAAGTGACAATGGCACTGAGTTCAAGAATTCTGGTCTCGATGACTATCTTGATGAACTTGGTATTACTCATGAGTTATCTGCTCCTTACACTCCTCAGCAGAACGACGTCGTGGAGCGCAAGAACAGGACTCTTGCTGAGATGGCTCGCACTATGCTTGATGAATACAAAACGCCTCGTCGTTTCTGGACTGAGGCAATTGATACTGCGTGCCACATCATCAACAGAGTATATCTTCACAAATTCTTCAAAAAGATTGCCTATGAACTCCTCACTGATAAGAAACCCAATGTAAGTTATTTCAAAGTCTTCGGTGCTAAATGTTGGATTAGAGATCCTCATCACAACTCAAAATTTGCACCAAAAGCACATGAAGGTTTTATGCTTGGTTACGGAAAGGACTCGCACACCTACAGAGTCTTCAACAGTGTTCTTCACGAAGTTGTTGAAACTGTAGATGTGCGGTTCGATGAAACTAATGGCTCGCAAAGAGAGCACCTACCTACTGTGATAGATGAACCAGCACCTGAGGAAACTATCAAGTTCAAGGCTATTGAGGATGTCATTCTTACTGAAGAATCTGCTGAAGAATTCATTCCAGAGCATGAAGAACATCGAGCTAATGCACCTGAAGAAAATGGTGCTGAAGAAAATGCTGATCAAACTCTTCAACGACAACCAGCTCATCCTCGCATTGCAAAAGAAGTGCAAGTTGAAAAGATCATCAATGACATCAAAGCGCCAGGTCCTCTCACACGCTCAAAAGCTTCACATTTGTCTAACTTTTGTGGACAGTATGCCTTTGTCTCTATTACAGAGCCCGCTAAGGTAGATGAAGCATTTCTGGAGCCTGAGTGGATTCAGGCCATGCAAGAAGAATTACATCAGTTCGAGCTCAACAATGTCTGGGAACTGGTCAAACGCCCAGATCCTCGCAAGCACAATATCATCGGCACAAAGTGGATCTACCACAACAAGCAAGATGAAAATGGCCTTGTGGTGAGGAATAAGGCACGGCTTGTAGTCCAAGGCTACACACAGGTTAAAGGAATTGATTTCGATGAAACTTTTGCACCTGTTGCTAGACTTGAGGCTATTCGCATATTACTTGCTTATGTTAACCATCATGATATCACTCTATATCAAATGGATGTGAAAAGTGCATTCCTCAATGGTAAGCTTGAGGAAGAAGTATATGTTGCTCAAGCCCCAGGTTTTGAAGATCTAAAGAATCCTGACAAAGTCTTCAGACTCAACAAGGCCCTCTATGGCCTCAAGCAGGCCCCACGGGCTTGGTATGATACTTTGAAGGAACTCTTCATGAAGAAAGGCTTCAAACCTGGTTCACTCGACCCTACTCTTTTCACTAAATCTTATGATGGTGAATTGTTTGTGTGCCAAGTATATGTTGATGGTATTATCTTTGGCTGTACTGACCAACGTTATAGTAATGAATTTGCCTATATGATGAGTGAAGAATATCAAATGTCTAGTATGGGAGAGTTGAAATTCTTTTTAGGTCTTCAAATTCGTCAACAACACAATGGCATATTCATATCTCAGGAGAAATACCTCAAGGATGTACTGAGGAAGTTCGGCATGCAAGATTGCAAAGGCGTCAAAATTCCTATGCCCACAAATGGCCATCTGTGCACTGATGAAAATGGTATTGACTTCGATCATAGTATACCGCTCCATGATAGGTTCCTTATTATACTTATGTGCATCTAGGCCAGATATAATGCTTAGTGTTTGCATGTGTGCCCGATTTCAAGCTGCACCGAAGGAATCACACCATAAGGCTGTGAAGCATATTCTTCGATATCTAGCTCACACACCAACACTTGGATTATGGTACCCCAAGGGCTCGGCTTTTGATCTTGTTGGATATTCTGACTCTGACTATGTTGGTGATCGTGTGGATCGCGAGTCAACATCTGGTACATGTCATTTCCTCGGACGATCTTTGGTCTGTTGGTCCTTGAAGAAACAGAACTGCGTATCACTATCTACTACTGAAGTTGAGTACATTGCCGCTGGTTCTTGCTGTGCCCAATTGCTATGGATGAAGCAAACTCTCAAGGACTACAGTGTCAACATGAAGAATGTACCTCTCTTCTGTGACAATGAGAGTGCCATCAAGATTGTTCACAACCCAGTTCAGCACTCGAAGACAAAGCACATTCAGATTAGTCATCATTTTCTTCGTGATCATGTGTTGAAGGGCGACATTTCTATTGAGCATGTGAAGACTGAAGAACAGCTAGCCGATATCTTCACAAAGCCCTTGGATGAGAAGAGATTTAGCAAGTTGCGGTGTGAGCTAAATATCCTAGAATCTTCGAATGTTCTGTGAAAAGGACACTCATCCTAACACTTATGCAAAATTGATGACTTAGATGTGCAACACATGAAGAAACGTTTTACTTCAATCAATGAAGAATAACACTCTTAGTGTGAAGAAATTAATGAAGAATTTGATTCTCAGAACCCTACAATAATTGTACGTGGTGTCTGAAATCATCATTCTTATACGGTGGGTCACGCAACCACCAAAAGTTGAAATTCCTCAAATTATTCATATTCTTCAACTTTGCATAGTCTTCACTGGTTCTGTTGTTTTTCTTCAATATATATATATATATATATATATATATATATATATATATATATATATATATATATGAGTTTATGTCCTCTACAGCATTCAGTTATTGCTATTTCTTCAAGTTGGTTTTCTGCTAAGTGAATGTGATCGGACCCTTCCCCTCTATGCTATACTCAACCCAATCTGTTCACAAATTCTTCATGTGCATTCTATTTGAAACTCGTTCAAAATCTTCACTGTGTCCTTGTCAGCTGAAGAAATTGCGAACGGAACTTTAAAACTAATCTTATCCAAATTTTCGGTTTTGCCGCTCAAATCGTTCCGCATACTATGATGAATTTTTAATTCACCCACGATCTTACATGATCTCCACTACACAGTACGTGGGTGACACATGTCGTGCGAAGGAGAAGGGTCAGGGGCACGTTCGTCCCAAATCTTTGGGCGAACAGTTTTTCACTGCTACTATTAATACCCCCTCATCCCTTCCTCACTTCCTTTACTCCGCTCGATCTCTCTCTCCCACTCGAGCTTCACATACCCTAGCGCCGCCACTACTCCATCGTCGTCGGTGAGGAAGAGCTTCACTGCCTCGACCTTGTCGTCATCGTACTCGCGCCGACCACGGAAATCTTCACCTCAGCCGCCGCCGTAGACGTCTTCCTCCGCCAAGTTAGGGCGTGGAAGATCTATACCGACGAACTCCACTGTTTCACCTCACTGTTCGTCGTGTTCTTCATTCAGGGTAATTAAAAGTTACTTTTACTGCCCTCTTTGATTAAAAGTTTCTCTACAAAATCTTCAAAGGTGTTTTATTCTTCAAATCTTCACACACTAAACACCTCACATGTCATCTATTCTTGATTCGTTTCTCTAAGCATCATTTTTCTTCAAGATTCCTCAATTGTGTGGATCTTCGATCTATACAACTCTGGAACCTAAGACAAAGAACGCTTAGTGAAAATCTTCAAGACTCATCTAGTCAAATTACTCAAACTTGTTCTTTTTGAAAAACCTTCTGAGAACGCATATGACCTCTCCAAGTTCCTCGCAACTATACTCTGTTCATAGGTACACATGTCCGCTGCTGAATCACCAGGTTCTCATCAACTTAACTCATTTGCAGTGTTCCTCGAAGAAAAGTTGCATACTTCTTCAGAGAATTCAATTGTTCAAATTCCTCAACTGAAGAAAATGGCTGAAGGTAAGAAGCCACAGAAGGGAGGAAAGAGGCCTGAGGTAAATACAGCGTTTGAAATCCCTGATGACATATATGTTGGGTACTGCACACCTACTGAGGAAACTAAGAATGAGCACAAAGTGCGCATTCAGAAGATAGAGAGGAGATGGGCAAGAGAATGGAGGGAGTACAGATATGTCACTCCTAAGTATATGAAGAAATTCGCACTCAATCCTCCATGCCCAAGAGCTCCATTGGCACCTGGCCAAATTGCTGATCCCACCAGCCTCAAGCGCGGTGAGGACTATCCTAATGAATGGGCCAAGCGTCAAGCCAAGCTGGCCAAGCAAGCCAGAGAAGCTGTGAGGAAATTCAATGAAGACTCTGCTGCTGCTGCGGCTGCCTCTGCTGAGGCCTCTGTCAAGCCAAGGAAATCCATGCCTAAGAAGCCTGCTCGTAAGCCAAGTGCTTCACCAACAGTGCCTTCACGGCCAAGTTCCTCAGCTGCGCCCTCACGGCCAGACTCTTCAAGGTCCTCACGACCAATCCTTCAAGCTGCTCCTTCAAAATCCTCAGCACTTCCTCCAAAGTCCTCAGCTGTTCCGACAAAGTCCTCAGCACCTGAGCATCTAGCCTCGTGCCAATGGACTACAGGCATCTCCATTGCCTCTGGTATCTCAGCAAGCTCCTCAGCTGCACCAAATTCTTCATCTGGCCCCACTCTGCTGAAGACCAAGGCCACTGCTGGACGAGGTCCGCGCCCAAGTCCTCAAAAGAACCAAGTCACTTTACAAGTGCCGTCTAAAGAAGATGAAGCTGATGCTGATGAACTTGCAGAAATCATTAGAGACAGACAAGTTAGGGCCGCTAGAGCCAAAGGCACACCTGTGCCACTACTTTTGGATCCCAAGCTGATCCTCGACTACATTGATCTCTGGCACAAGGACGCAAATACTCCTATGCCTGACTTCAAGCTGACGCCTGGTCAAAATCACATGCTGACTCATTTCATCCAAGAGGAGAAATGGAAATATGATCAGGCCAGGCAGATCAAGAAGGCCCAGTACAAAAAGGAGAAATATCTGAAGAACAACGTTGTCACTATGACAACTGATGAACTTGTAAAAATCAAATCTGAAATCAAAACCCTCATCGATAACTTCAAAGCCTACTATGCTGATTGGCAAGGAGCCAAAGTTAGATTGGTAAAGATAACTGAACAGTTCACTTCAAATGTTGCTGCCCCAATGCAACAGGAAATTCCTCAGGCTGAAGCATCTTCTCAGCCGACTGAAGAACATACCAGCACCGCTGATGTCAATCAGGCTGCTGAAGAAAATGTGAGTTCCAGGGCTGAAGACTGCATTCCAGCCACTGAAGAAATTGCCAGGGCACCCACTAGTGGTGTGCCTGAAGAAACTGAAGAGATCAGGGCAACTACATCAGTTGTGCCTGAAGAAAATCAACCAGATTCCTCAGCTGCTCCTGCACCAACTTCAACTCCAATCCTTGCATCTGCATCAGATGTGAAGAAGACCAAGGCTGCAGAGCGTGCTGCAGTGAAGAAAAGGAAAGCATCAGCTGCTTCAGATTCTTCAGCTCCGAAGAAAATGAAGCCTATGACAAGTTCATTTGCACATCCGATTGATGTTGTTCCCATCTCAACCAGGCCATCAAAGGACCTTGTTCCTTTTGATGAAGAATATGTGATCCCCAGCGGATTTGATGAAGAAACTCCTTCTACTGCTTCGTCTGAACCGTTGGATGAAGAAATTGAAGTGGATGCGATCCCTTCAACACCTATCATCTCCTCGCCCATGCCTCAGTTCACAGTTGAAGAGGCTGGCGTTGAAGAAATGGAAGATGAAGATGTGGACATTGGCTGCTCCACACCCGTAATCAGTGATGAATTCTGGGAAAGTCAGCATCCAAACTCTCCAATGTTCACCCCTCTACAGCAAATTCCTCAGTCCCCCACACAAACTGTTCACATGGGCTCTGAAGAAACTCAACCCACTGCATCTGTCCATGAGGAAATTCCAGCCACTAGTGCTGAAGAAACTGCTGCTGCTGAACAACCAACTACGTAGACTGCCACTGAGGAAGAACCAGAAATTCCTCAGCCTGAAGAACCTGCGATTGAGATTCCTGAGGTCGTGATGCAACTCACTGACACTCCTCTGCCAAAGGCAAAGGATCCATTCTCACGCAAGCAAAAGTTCAAGGCTGATGATTTCTTCGGTGAGCACGTATTCTTCGAAGATTACAACCCATATGACTCTGCTCGCATTAGGAAGAGGCGTTTCTGGACTGCTAGTCAAGCCAATTTCTATTCCTCAGTGCTGTTCAACAAGGAGAAGATTTTCTACCATGAGCATATTCCTCACGTGGATATGGAATCTCTGCCGTGCTTCGCACCAGTCCTCAGTGTTCTTCATGATGCTGGACTACTCAATTGTTGCTCTGACATCTGCGATTGGAATGAAGAACTGATTCTTCAATTCTATGCAATGCTGCACATCACCGGAAATGCTGAAGATGTGAATTCATGGGTGCTGGACTGGATGTCTGAAAACACTCACTACACTGCACCAGCCTCTGAATTGCTTCATGCTCTACCACTCAGTCCTCCCCTTGAAGAAGCTTGCTGCATCTACAGTGAACCTGAGCTCACACATTATTACATGCAAGTGCTGATGAAGCCTTTGACACCAGGTCAGGCACCACGAACAAAATTCCTCGTGAAGGAATTGTTGTACGTGCCCAGAACTGTCTATCATATTCTTACGAGGACAATCAGTCCTATCAAAGGCCACGACTCATCTGATGAGGAAATTGTTGGCATCATGAAGAATCTGGTATTCAACATCGTTCATGGCATTCCTGTCAACTATCACGATTTCTTCATGAGGACTATGGCCAATGTTGCACTGTCTCCGTTTGAGCTGAAGCCTTATGCACCTTGGATCATGATATTCCCCGGGACAAGGTCTTCACTCAACTACAAAGCTGATTTCCAGAATCATCTCAGCTACTTGCCCCCAATTGAAGTCCTCAAGCAGACATATTCCTCAGTTGATGGAAAGGGCAAGGCACCAGCTGTAATTGATGAAGGCATTCGTCCATTGGATGGTCAGTTTCGCAAAGCTGCATCTTATTCCACCAATGATGACTCTGCCACACATGACTCTGCCAATGCTCCCAAGTCCACTCCTCAAGCCACTGCTCCGCGCTTGATGACAGACCGTGAACTTCTGCTTAGTCTTCACCAGAAGGTGGATCGAAATCACAAATGGGTTAAGCGTCAGTTTAGTTCCCTTCTTCACAACATGACTGCCACACACAATGCAGTGAAGAAAAACCACTACTACCTCCATCAAGTCTTCGGTCGCACTTGGGCAATCCTGTCACATCTGTATGGTGAAGAAGATTTGAAGAACATGGGTCTTAATGAAGATTTTGACTGGTCTGCACCTCCACCGAAGAAATTCAAGAAGGCCAAGGTTCCTTCTCTGTTGGCCAGCTCATATTCTTCATCGAGCGACACTGATGAACATGAAGATTTAGACGACACTGCAGCAGACCCTACATCAACCAACGACCCCAACAACGCTGGCGCTCCTTCATCAACTTGATTATCTTCGGGGCGTTAGTCCTCAGTTTCGATCCTTTTTGGTCATTCGATGACAAAGGGGGAGAAATTTGAGTTAGTCTTCAAGCGGGTATATTTTATCGCCCATATACAACGTTTTTTTGCTAAGTTACAACTCTCATTCTTCTAAAACTTTATTGGATCGAGTTGTAATCTTAAACCCGATGGTGCTCTGATACTTTTGATGCACTGTGCTCTGACACTCTTAATGCACTATTCTGCATGCTTATTCCTCGTTGATATTATTGCACGCATGGTGAATTTCATCAGGCACCATATTTCATCATGCATTTCAAATTCTTCATATTATATGTTAAATGTGTGTATGAATTACAAGATATAGGGGGAGATCTCCATGATTCAACTCTTCAAGTGTGCATTGCTTCAAAAGCAAATTCCTTACTATGCACATCTTCAAGGGGAGTTCTTCTATATCTTGCAATCAAATTCCTTAATATCAGTATTTACACTTCATATGTTTATCCCCGTTGAAAACTTAACCTATATTGTCATCAATCACCAAAAAGGGGGAGATTGTAAGTGCATCTAGTGCCCCTTAGTGATTTTGGTGTTTTGAAGACTTATAGGTTAAGGGACTAATGCGTGTGTGAGTGTACACAGGTCTATAAGTCTATGAGGAGTTTGATATTTACAGGAAATGTCGACCCCTAAAAATGAATATCTTCGACTGAAGATTTTGGTATTTCTGAAGACTTCCATGAAGACTTTGAAAGTGAAGAAATTGGTGTGTCCATGAAGACTTGATATTCATGCGAGAAATATGAAGCTTGAAGACTTTCGTTTTCATAGTTTTGTTTTTCTCTTTCTTGAGTCATAGGAAACACCGTACTATTAAAGGGGGTCGAGGAAATACTAAGGAAAAATTTCCATGTGATGCTCAACTTAAAATCCTACACCTACCAATCCCTTCGAGTGAAGCCATTGAAAATCTCATACAGTTCAGTCAATTTCTTCAGTGACAGAGACGAAGTTCTTCTGGTCTCTGAGGAATTTGTCCTGACTGAGGAGTTAGGAATTCGCCAGTGCGGATTGCCTACACAGTGAGGAACATGATAGCCCTGAGGATTTTGGTACTCAAAATTCCGATCATTGCTGTGCTATGCGCCAGCTGTTCCAAAATATCTATCCACCTAACGGTCATATCATTGAAGGGCATTTATGTCTTATCATGTCAGGCTGCTCCCTAGGCTATAAATAGCCGCCCCCTACAACCACTAGCTGGTTGAGGCTGCTCCGAAAGAAACCGACACTTGTCATTTGAGAGCAACCCATCCTCCGAGGACTTTGAGTGAAAATCATCAAGTGAGGAAAAACCAAAAATCCAAAACCCAAACACCTGCAAACCCCAAGTGATTGAGCATCACTGAAGAGATTGATCCTGAGTGGATCCGACGCTTGTTACCTTTGAAGACTGTGCTTCTTCCAGACGGTTAGGCGTCATGGTCTAGAGCATCCAAGAGGAATTGTGGATCGCCGGGTGACCAAGTTTGTGAAGGTTTGGAAGTCGCCTGAAGACTTACCACGAGTGATTGGACGAGGTCTGTGTGACCTTAGTTCAAGGAGAATACGGTGAGGACTGGGTGCCTTGGACTAACTGTCCTTGACTGGGTATCCGGGACTGTGTGTCCTCAAGTTTAAATACTCAGCCGCTCCAACCAGACGTACAACTGAGACAGCAGTTGGAACTGGTCTACCAAATCATTGTCTTCACCGAGCTTACTAGTTCTATTTCCTCAACTCTTTCATTTCCTCATAACTGTGTTGTATGTTTGTTCATATCTGTGTTTGAAGACTTTGAATGAAGACTTACTCAATTTCCTCAGTTCAATTTCTTCAGTCTGTTTGTCTTCATCCTGTGTTATCCTGTGATTACGCTTCCTGTACTCTGTGCCTGTCTTCATTTCATCATGATGACTATGCTTGTATTCTGTTGTGTTTACTTTTGAGTACTTATTCCGCTGCAAGTAGTTCTTCGCTAAGGAATTTCCTCACCGGCAAATTCCTCAGTGAAGAATTTCATAAAAATCGCCTATTCACCCCCCTCTAGTCGATATAACGCACTTTCACAGAGAACTAGCTTCACCCAATCTAACCCAAACCCCAGCAGATAGTAACCCAGTTCCTGTTGACACAACACCATCTCCACCACAGAGCTCCCAAACAAGAGCAGTTAGTAAGGTAGCTGCAGTGCCCAAAGCGCCAGTACTACCACGGCAAACCCCAACTCCACCAGTTAGTACACCTATTCCTGTGAGGAAGCACAACCATCCATTCATAGTTTAGCATCTATCGCATTTGATGTTGTTAAATCCTATGTGTGTATCTTCCCATCATGGAAATATTATAATGAAGATGAAGGGAAATGCCAGTTGTAGGTGTTTGTCCAGGAGTTATGTGTAAGTAATGTTATTCATGGCAATTACTTTGCTTTGTGCCATACATTCTACCTCCATGATGGTTATAATACAACAAATTTTCCCGTTTTTCTCTATAGAGAAGGACCGATTTGGAAACTCAGGATATGAGGTAACCTGTGCTAATACCTATGCTATCTTCAAGAATGCTTGGTGGCAGTATCGGAATTACCTGAAGAAAACATACTTCACTGGCAAAGAAACTCATCAAATTCCCTTACGTTCTCCTGAGACACATTTACTCGACGATGACTGGGAACGCCTTGTTCTGTACTGGTCCCGAACCAAGAATGTGGTAAGGTCTATGAGCTCATTTTATTTTAGTTACTATATGTTTGTGTCTTACTATACTCTGTTCATGTAGAACAAGTGCTTAAACCTGAAGAACAACTATTCTCATTTAAGATTCCATTGCTATCGTGCATACTGCTTTGCTCTTGTATCACTATATTTACTCATACAAACTTATTTTTAAATTGAATGATCCAATGGAAACTCCAATGGCACAACAGGTATGGTTACGCATGTTTCTTTAACAGGTATGGTTACGCATGTTTCAATTGTGTATACAGTTGACTTCTCATATCATGCACATTACTAACATCACAACAGGGCCAATAGTGTTGTTGTACATGTTGACCCGTGGCACCCATCTGAAATCTTGTTGTGTCGTGTAGTTTCCCACGCTTTGTATTCTTTCAGTGATGCTTTCTCTTGAACTGATATGATTTCAACTATGTCTCTATTTTGATTTGGCAAGACAATTCAGTGACCATAGGACATAGATATATGTTTGTTTGATGCTTTTATAATGTACTACTTGGCAATAGAAGACTTGGTAGTTTAATCTTGTCCACCTTAAATCTTGTCCACCTTACTAATGAACTGGTTCACCTAAATGAGTTTCATATACTAGTACATGCTAAACCTGTTATGTGTCTGCTTGTTTCTTCATTTAGAATGCTGACAGAATATTGGGGAATAGTGCCTTATTAAGCAATGGTAAAGGAAGTAATGCAAATAAGGTTTAGGATAGCGAGACATCCTTGTTGGTCTCCAACAAAGCTGATAAAACAGCTAAGGAAAACAATCTTGAAGACAGTGAGACAACCCCAAAGTCCTATCTTGGTTTAGTGTTCGAGTTACTGGCCACTACCGCTGGCACAAGCTATTCAAACTCACTGTCTGAATCAGTTCGGTTTCTTGAGTCTCAACTACGAGTTGAAAGACATCGATCAGCTGTGCTGCGACAAGAAGTGGTAGGACCGCGGAAGTCCCTGGAGCATTCAGATGCAAACTTTCTAGTGCAATAGCAAGCGTTGGAGGATTTTAGCGCCAAACAGGACAAAGCTAATAAGCTTGCCAAGCTTATTGCCAACATGGTGGATACCCATGATAACGTTTCTTGAGCTCTTCTGAAGTTGTTTCAGTTATGGACTTGTTTTGCTGCCGTGTTTATTTCCACTGGTGGCCAATTTTGATGGCAATGTATGTAATATGCTGCTTTGTTCCCTATATTTGAACTGGTGGCGAACTTTGATGCCCAATGGATGTAATATGTGTAATAGCTGTAATAAGCTAGTGTTAGTTGCTTGCCTATTTATTTCCTTATTGTCTTGTTTAGTTGTTTTCTTGTAGTCATTGCAGTTCTTTTTCCGCATTTTCCTAGTGGCCACATTAACATATTTTTGGTAACCAGGCCACAATAATCATGGCAACACACGGACTATTTTAACCATGGGCCTCCTGCGGGACGTAGGATCCATGGGCCTTGTACGGGTCATACGATCCATGGGCCTTGTACGGGCCGTATGATCCATGGGCCTTCTACGGGCTGTATGATCTATGGGCCTTTTACGAGCCGTAGGATCCATGGGCCTTCTACGGGCCGTAGGATCCATGGGCCTTCTATGGGGCATATAATCATTTCAGCAAACATGGGCCTTACTATTCGTGGACCATAATGGGCCGTTAATAGGCCGTATTTCATAAAGCTATGAAAACAGCCCAATGCGTTAATGGGCCACAAACGGGCCGAATGTAACCATGGGCTGAATTTGGCCCACAAATGGAACAGGCTAGTAACGGACCATAACTAACCGAATTCTAGAAATGAGCCCAAGAATAAATGGGCCCTTAGAAGGACGAAAGTTAACACGGGCTAGAAACGGCCGACAGAATAATGGGCCGTTAATGGGTATAAAACGATACACTATTCATTATGGGCTAGTTTCATCTTGGGCCTTTAATGGGCCCAAAGTTACAAAGGGCCTCATATGGGCCGAAAGACATCATGGGCCATACATGGGCCAGAAGTTACAATAGGCTGGAATCATATTGGACGGCCCAGATGACGCTACTGGGCTTAATTCTAATAGGCCGTAACGGGTCGGGAGTTAGCGGGCCGTAAATGGGCTATATACGAACAGGTTGTTAACATGCTTTCCATGGGCCGACCCATTACCTTTTGACCAAGTCAAACGGGTCGGCCTTTTCACTGGAATGGGCCTCTGTTGGGCCGTGCCACGTGTCGATGTATCATAGGCACCTCCTGTCCAATGAGTGAATGACATCTGTCCCAACAGTGAGCCAACACGTGTTTCCTCTAGCTAATGAGAATTTTACACGTGGAAAATCCCCATTGGTCTAGGCTGTTAACGGGTCATCGGATCCAAAAACGGACCCGATAACTTAACGGTGACCAGTTATGGTGGATGCCATGTGTCGGTTACCGTTGACGAAAACACTTCCATGACATGCCATTTACGTCATGGAAGTGGACACTTCCGTGATGATAATTTTGGTAATGTCATGGAACACTTCTACGACAGCACATGTATGACTATCTTGATTCTGTCATAAAATCATCATGGATGTACATGCATGACAGAAAACATGACCTACTATGACAAATACGTATCATCATGGAAGTGTATTTTTTTGTAGTGAAAACGGGAATATCGTAGGGCTAAACTTTCGGGCGTGAGATATTTCGATGTGAGTGGGAAGTTCGAAAGCTTTTAGCGCCTGAAATTAAGTGTTCTGCTCTTGTACGACCGACTATGATATCATGGCCGAGAATTTATTTTCTTTGCACGCAAATAAAGTGCATGTTTTGAAAATCAATGTCTCCAATTCGGAACTTAGATTGTCCATTCAATTCAAATATGGATCATTGAGCTAGTACAAGCAAATACCAACATACGGTCCAATTCAAATGAAATTCCAAATGTGTTTATCCTAAATATGATGACAAAAGCAAAAATGCGTGTGTGTATGAATAAAGTGGATGATTATAAAGTTTGAACATGCCCGCATGTGCATATCTCTAGGTTTGATATATGAATTTGAAATCACAAAATCCCGGCTTAAAAAATGTACCTCCGTTTAAATGAATTACAAAAGCTAATGATGGATTCGAATTCCAAAATCCAATCTTAGGTTTGTAATTATGGTACTTCAAGGTATATCGCGCATGTTCAAAAGTATCGTTATCTCATAGTCCAAACTACGAAACAAATTGATCAACCACACACTATTGACCATATATATCTCAATTACGCTATAGTCCCTCTAATATAGACAACTCACTCTTTATCTGAAGCCACCCCTCCCCCCGCCGCGTGCCCCCCCCCCCCACACATAAGTCATTCTCTCCCCCAGACACGAACACACGAGCACATTAACACCCCCTCTATTCTAAAGTCTGGACCCCAATATAAGAGGCCTCCATCACTTTGTCTCTTGGGCATGCACACATCTCTTCCCCCACTCTCTAGGTCTCCCGACATCTCTCTTTCCCAAGCACACACACTATATAGAGTGTATCTTTCCCATACACACAAAACGTCGCCCCAAATGTCTATCTCACTAGTTATGTGGTTCTCACACACTCACTCACACACCACCCCGACTACAAACAAGCACACTTTGTCTCCTTGTGCACCACTCTCCTCTTTCTATCTCTCCCACATGCAGACCCTCCCAGCTCCTTCCCTGTATACATATATGCCATGACATCCATAGCTCCCTAATGTATCATGGTTCTCAATATCGCACGTTATTCTCTACACCATCTATTCTAGATCTCTCATGAAGTCCCTATCACACACACGATGACTCGCTTCCCTTGCGTCTCCGTACATAGGCCACTTTCGAACAACATCAACATTGTCTCCCTATCTATACGCCACTTCTGCACACAAACGACCTCTCTCTCTCTCCTCTCTCTCTCTGTCGCTAGCTCTCTCTCTCTCTCTCTCTCTCTCGCTCTCACACCCCTCTTCCACACACACTCAATATCTTTTCCAAATAGTCTGCTCCTCGCCCGCACCCATGCTATCCCTCTACTACACATGCATTTGTCTCTCTTTGACACACATGTCACACCATTCCCCCTTCCCTATTCTAGGTTTACATCATTAGTGGCCTCTCTACTCCACATACACACACTCCCTCTCACGCACAAACACACACAGACATACACAAACACCCATCTATCTGGATCATTCTTTTAAGACACACACCCTTGCATATTATGTCCAGCTCTAGGTATGTATATACCCCCCATCTCTCTATCTCAGATGCACACCAAAATTCTCCATCTCTCTAACTCACACATCTCTCCCATGTCCGCATGTGTATCTCACACACTCACTCTCTGATCATGTCTATGTGTCTCCATGTTACACAACACAAAGCCCCATGTGCATGTATCTCTCTATCCTCCACACACAGAGACACAAAGAATCTCCTATCATTGCCTCAGTCTCTACACATATCACACATGCACACTGTCTCTCTCTCTCTCACACACACACACATGCTCAACAAAGGTTTTCCCGTGAATAACTTACCGTCTATTCATCAACAGTCGTGGCAGTATGGTGAACATGAGACGTGAAAAATCATGTCTACACGTGCGTAGACCACCTAGTATGACTACTAGGACTAGAGCAAGCCAAAAACGCGCCACCATGACCCCCTCCTTATCGGCAACGGGAAAACGTTTGTTTTACACAGTCGAGAAGTCATTGTGCTAAGGCCCCACATGTTGAGCCGTTGAATAGAATGTAGATCCAAGTTTACGGAAACAAGTATCGATAATGCGTTTGTATCTCCATACTTATATTTCTTCTCTTATAAAAAAACCGAGTTGGTGATGATGGTACGTGTGCCATCTTGCAATATAGACCGTCTGATCTATATCTGATAGATAGAAATTAAACTAAAAGATACCCGCACCTCTCTCCACATTTGCAAACAAGGCCTTCCATTGTTTATCCTTATCTCTAACAACCACATTGTTGAGCAATTAAAAAAGGAAGCCTCTGGAACAAACTGGCATGGTGGTCGCTGCCGGCGTCGTCCATCCCCATGCCTCCGCTCAGTACGACCACCACGCCCCGGTCCTCTTCACCTTATCTCCTCTTTCTCGAGATATCATTGGTTTTTACACATGGGATTACTCCCGCATGGGTCAATCACAACAGGTGCTTTATAAAAAAATGCATCTTGATGTTCCATGCAATGCACAGACATCTTGCTAGTACTCCTACAGAAGACTTAGTTGGTGATGATGGTGTGTCTGCCATCCGTCATTTCTGACCATTAGATCTACATCTAACAACTCTGAGGTAAGTTGTTACCTTTTCTCACCAACATCCCACTTCTCTACCAATTTGTAGAAAAACCCATAATTAGTATCTTAAAACCAACCACATCCCTCCATCACCTCACCAAAACAGCCCAAGGAATATATTCTGATTGAAACATAATATATCTCTAGTGATATATGTATATAAAAATTAGAGCATTTTCTATCAAGTTTGTGAATAAGTATTATTCTAATTATGATCCGTTGCAACGCACGTGAACATTGCTAGTATTTCCAACCATGCAAAAAATTCTAGTATTTCCATAGTTTCGAGTTTTCCATCAAGATATTAGTCACTCATGGTTGATATTTAGTTTCAATCACGTACACATAGGCACTATGTAACTAGCCTTGCTTATTGGCTTCCAAAGCTTAACTATCACTCCTATTTACAGTATGTAGAGTACTTAACAAAAAAACTACCACTTTCAACCAGCCCTAGGAAGAAACTATTTTACAAAAAAATTAGCAAAAAACATACCCAAAATTTCTTAATCCGCGCAAAAACTACTACCAAGTGCCGATTAGGCTCGTTTAAACCCGTTTATGATAGGGTTGGCCCACACGTCCGTGCTGACGAGGCAGCTTAAACCAACACATTTTGTTTCACCGTTGACACGAGGGACCCACATCTGACCTTCTATCATGTTATTGCCCCCTCAAATCATTATTTTTTCCTGAACATTACTTCAAACAGTACTGGTGCGTGTTCGTCAGTGGCGCCGGTGATGAGCGAGTTGGCCGCCGCTCCGTCGGACGGGTCGGACACTGCGTTGGCCTCCGCATGGATTGGCAGGCTGGCCCGAGCGTGACTCACGCACAAGCAAGCCGCCGCTCTAGCCTTCACTCGAGCCAGATGGCTGGCCTTATTGCGGCACGCGCGAGCAAGCCACCGCACCGCCGTGCCAATCTAGCTAGCAAACCTTGCAGACAAGCAACTGGATGCATCCAGCAGGGTGTGTGATATCTTGGCTAGCTAGCGGCTGCGAGCGCCGAACAGAGCTGGCATCCGGGCTGCCGCAATATGGGCTTTGCACCGCCGGTGTTTTGACCTCGCCTTCTGCCGGCGGCGGTAGCTGCGTCCCATCGCCGAGGATGACTAGGTGGACGGGCCGGAAGTAGGAGGTCACTCGGGGATTTTTGTGCAGACTGATAATGTCTACTACACAACCTTCTTCTTGTAGACATTGTTGGGCCTCCAAGTGCAGAGGTTTGTAGGACAGTAGCAAATTTCCCTCAAGTGGATAACCTAAGGTTTATCAATCCGTGGGAGGCGTAGGATGAACATGGTCTCTCTCAAACAACCATGCAACCAAATAGCAAAGAGTCTCTTGTGTCCCCAACACACCCAATACAATGGTAAATTGTATAGGTGCACTAGTTCGGTGAAGAGATGGTGATACAAGTGAAATATGGATGGTAGATATAGGTTTTTGTAATCTGAAAACATAAAAACAGCAAGGTAACTAATGATAAAAGTGAGCGAAAACGGTATTGCAATGTGTTGAAACAAGGCCTAGGGTTCATATTTTCACTAGTGCAAGTTCTCTCAACAAGGATAACATAATTGGATCATATAACAATCCCTCAACGTGCAACAAAGAGTCACTCCAAAGTCACTAATAGCGGAGAACAAAACGAAGAGATTATTGTAGGGTATGAAACCACCTCAAAGTTATTCTTTCCAATCAATCCATTGGGCTATTCCTATAAGTGTCACAAATAGCCCTAGAGTTTGTAGTAAAATAACACCTTAAGACACAAATCAACCAAAACCCTAATCTCACCTAGATACTCCAATGTCACCTCAAGTATCCGCGGGTATGATTACACGATATGCATCACACAATCTCATATTTATCTATTCAACCAACACAAAGAACTTCAAAGAGTGCCCCAAAGTTTCTACCGGAGAGTTAAGACGAAAACGTGCGCCAACCCCTATGCATAAGTTCACAAGGTCACAGAACTCGCAAGTTGATCACCAAAACATACATCAAGTGGATCACGTGAATATCCCATTGTCACCACAGATAAGCACATGCAAGACATACATCAAGTGTTCTCAAATCCTTAAAGACTCAATCCGATAAGATAACTTCAAAGGGAAAACTCAATTCATCACAAGGACATAGATGGGGAGAAACACCATAAGATCCAACTATAATAGCAAAGCTCGCGGTACATCAAGATCGTGCCATATTAAGAACACGAGAGAGAGAGAGAGATCAAACAGATAGCTACTGGTACATACCCTCAGCCCCGAGAGTGAACTACTCCCTCCTCGTCATGGAGAGCGTCGGGATGACAAAGATGGCCACCGGTGATGATTCCCCCCTCCGGCAAGGTGCCGGAACAGGGTCCCGATTGGTTTTTGGTGGCTACAGAGGCTTGCAGCGGCGAAACTCCCAATCTAGGTTTCTTTTCGGGGGTTCATGTATTTATAGGAATTTTTGGCATCGATCTCATGTCAAGGGGGGGTCTCTGAGTCATCCACGAGATAGGGGGAGCGCCCAGGGGGGTAGGGCGCGCCCTCCACCCTCGTGGACGGCTCGGGACTCTTATGGCCCAACTCTTTTACTCTGGGGGCTTCTTTTGTTCCACAAAAAAATCATCAAAAATTGGCACGTCAATTGGACTCCATTTGGTATTCCTTTTCGGTAAAACTCAAAAACAAGGAAAACAGAAACTGGCACTGGGCCCTGGGTTAATAGGTTAGTCCCAAAAATCATATAAAATAGCATATAAATGCATATAAAACATCCAAGATGGATAATATAATAGCATGGAACAATCAAAAATTATAGATACGTTGGAGACGTATCAACTGACATGTAGGTCCGACTAGTCATAACGCCTAACTTGCCGGTCCAATAGAAGGCATTGACTTAAGGGGCAACATGTGTTGAAACGTGCCTATAACGGCACTTTGTAGAGTAGTCGTTTCTTGGTAGGGCTGGTTGGTAAGGGCATGTACTCCCTCCATTCCCTTATACAAGGCCACAAATTGATACTGTATTACAGGTACCAAGATAAAATTTAGTGACTCCTTTGCAAGTCAACTTTTCTTTTCGTTAGCCAGGATCATTAATACACCACAAGCATGCAACCAATGAATGGAAAGGAAGTGGCTGAGTGTCATCATGACTACATGCATGTAAGTATTAAAAAGTTGCTAGTATGAGGAAACATTATTAATTTTTGCCTCGATTACTGTTGGTGGCCTTGTATTGATGCAAAATGTATTTTTGATAGTGGCCTTGTATAAGGGAATGGAGGGAGTACAATAGTTGATAAGGTAGTCTTATCTTAAGTCTACCACGTATGCAAGTGGTAGTGGTTTCTTGGCATTATTAGTGGTTTCTTGTAAGGAACAATGTACTAGCGACAAACGGCGATTCTAGGTTGTGTTGTATGCCAACGAATACTACTAGTGGTCGCGGGAGTGTATAGCTCGTTTTGTGGGTTCGATCCCGGCCGAACGCACGGCGGCCTTTTTTAAAAATAGTAATAACTTCGCTGTGAGCCAATATTGTACACTTGTAGTTTGACTTTCGAAGTAGAGCGGATGTGTCGCACCACAATCTGGGTGCACTAGATAGCCCAGCCACGTGAACAGATTTTCCCTCACATCATCTCGTGGCTCGCGTGCTCGCCCTAGCCGCACCTCGCTTGCAGCTTCCGCATCAGCTACTAGCATATTTAAACTAGCGCCTCCCAACTAAGCCCGAGGAGCCAGAAAAGCCTGGCGTGGCATTGGGAACTGTGCAATATGGCTTGATGACCCACAAGTATAGGGGATCTATCGTAGTCCTTTCGATAAGTAAGAGTATCGAACCCAACGAGGAGCAGAAGGAAATGATAAGCGGTTTCCAGCAAGGTATTCTCTGCATGTACTGAAATAAGTGGTAACAGATAGTTTTGTGATAGGATAATTTGTAATGAGCAACAAGTAACAAAAGAAAATAAGGTGCAGCAAGGTGGCCCAATCCTTTTTGTAGCACAGGACAAGCCTGGACAAACTCCTATATGATGTAAAGCGCTCCCGAGGACACATGGGAATACCGTCAAGCTAGTTTTCATCACGTTCATATGATTCGCGTTCGGTACTTTGATAATTTGGTATGTGGGTGGACCGGTGCTTGGGTGCTGCCCTTACTTGGACAAGCATCCCACTTATGATTACCCTCTATTGCAAGCATCCTCAACTACAACAAAAGTATTAAGGTAAACTTAACCATAGGATGAAACATATGGATCCAAATCAGCCCCTTACGAAGCAACACATAAACTAGGGTTTAAGCTTCTGTCACTCTAGCAACCCATCATCTACTTATTATTTTCCAATGCCTTCCTCTAGGCCCAAATAATGGTGAAGTGTCATGTAGTCGATGTTCACATAACACCACTAGAGGATAGACAACATACATCTCATCAAAATATCGAACGAATACCAAATTCACATGACTACTAATAGCAAGACTTCTCCCATGTCCTCAGGAACAAAAGTAACTACTCACAAAGCGTAAACATGTTCATAATCAGAGGGGTATTAATGTGCATATAGGATCTGAACATATGATGTTCCACCAATTAAACCAACTAGCATCAACTACAAGGAGTAATTAACACTACTAGCAACCTACTAGCACCAATCCCGGACTTGGAGACAAGAATTGGATACAAGAGATGAACTAGGGTTTTGAGATGAGATGGTGCTGATGAAGATGTTGATGGAGATTGCCCTCTCCCGATGAGAGGAGCGTTGGTGATGACGATGCTGATGATTTCCCCCTCCGGGAGGGAAGTTTCCCTGGCAGAACAACACCGCCAGAACCCTAGATTGGTTCCGCCTCGTGGCGGCGGAGTTTCGTCCGAGAAGATGGCTTATGATTTTTTTTCTCATCGAAAGAGTCCATATAGCAGAATATGGTCACCGGAGGGCCACCAGGGGGCCCATAAGGTAGGGGGCGCGCCCCCCACCCTCGTGGGCAGGGTGTGGCCCCCCTGGTGAAGTTCTTGTGCTCAATGTTTTTTATATATTTGGAAAACATCATCCGTGAAGTTTCAGGGCTTTTGGAGCTGTGCAGAATAGGTCTCTAATATTTGCTCCTTTTCCAGCCTAAAATCCTAGCTGCCGGCATGCTCCCTCTTTATGTAAACCTTGTAAAATAAGAGAGAATAGGCATAAGTATTGTGACATAATGTGTAATAACAGCCCATAATGCAATAAATATTGATATAAAAGCATGATGCAAAATGGACGTATCAACTCCCCCAAGCTTAGACCTCGCTTGTCCTCAAGCGAAAAGCCGAAATCAAAAAATATGTCCACATGTTTAGAGATGAAGGTGTCGATAAAAATAAAATACGGACATGAGGGCATCATGATCATTCTTAGAGCAGCAACTTATATAATTCTTGTCATATGATATCTTATGCTAGAGTAATAATTCAATGACAATATCAAGTATGAATCATAAACTTCATTGAAAACTGACAAGCTATAATCTCAGTCATTGAAGCAATTGCCATTTATCATAACATAGGAAAGAGTCAATGTATAAGAGCTTTTCAGCAAGTCCACATACTCAACTATCATATAGTCTTTCACAATTGCTGACACTCACGCAATACTTATGGGTATGGAGTCTTAACCGGACACAAAGAAAGATAGGGGCTTACAGTTTTGCCTCCCAACGTTTTACCTCAAGGGTAATGCCAACAGTAATAGTTCATGAAAACTCACATCCAATTAGCCATATATACCAAGATCCTTCCAACATATTGTGCTTGCCAAAGGATAAAGTGTAAAAAGGAAGGGTGAAGATCACCATGACTCTTTTGTAGTGTACGAGATAAAAGTAAAAGATAGGCCCTTCGCAGAGGGAAGCAGAGGTTGTCATGCGCTTTTGTGGGTAGATGCACAAAATCCTAATGCGAAAGAACGTCACTTTATATTGCCACTTCTGATATGGACCTTTATTATGTAGTATGTTGCTTTTATTACTTCCATATCACACGATCGTATAAAGATTATTTCTTCCACACCAATCAATCATACATATTTAGAGAGCAATTTTTATTGCTTGCACCGATGACAACTTACTTGATGGAACTTACTCAATCCATAGGTAGGTATGGTGGACTCTCATGGCAAAACTGGTTTAAGGGTATTTGGAAGCACAAGTAGTATCTCTACTTGGTGCAATGAATTTTGCTAGCATGAGGGAGAAAGGCAAGCTCAACATGTTGGAGGATCCAAGACAACATAATTCATCTCGGATGTAGGAAAACATGACCCATTATGTTGTCTTCCTTGTCCATGTCATATTTTAACGAGTGCTCACAATCATAAAAGATGTCCAAGATAGTATATTTATATGTGAAGACCTCTATTTCTTTATTACTTCCTATTAATTGCAACGATGACCAAAACTATGTTTGTCAACCCTCAATAACTTTTATTCATCATACTCTTTCTATATGAGCTCATTACTCTCCATAAGAGTCACATGATCTCTTTGTTTCTTTTTTATTTCTTTCTCTTTTCTTTTCTTTTATTTGGAATCATGGCAAAAATTAGAAAGACCTTGACTCAACATTAATCTTTATTATATAGCTCACGGACTCGATTACATAGAAGGATAATAAAGCAAAACTCACGACTAGATCATACTAAGAACTTTTATTCTACTAGATCAAGATACTACCAAAAGGATCGAACTAAGAAAAACGGTAAAGATAAAAGTGATGGTGATACGATACCGAGGCACTCCCCCAAGCTTGGCAGTTGTCAAGTGGAGTGCCCATACCAGATACTCAATTCTTCTCTATTGGTGGAGACGGTGGTGATTTTGTTGATGGCGTACGCTTCTTCCTTAATTTGCGTTTGAGGACAGAATTTTGGTCCCTTAGGTCCTCGATTTCCTGTTCCAGGCTCAGTATCTTTTTGCATAGTTCCTGCTTGTTTTCATGCATGTCCCCAGGTTGAGGTAGTGGGACTTCATCCTCATCAGAGCTCGTCTCCTCTTTTCCCTTGGGTTCATGGTCTTCTTCTTCTTCCGTAGTCCAACTATAATGCTCCACATCCCCATAGACCTTAGGATCTGCAAGGTAATCAGCCACATAGCTTTCTCTTTCCGAATCCTGGGACGACATGTTGCTCTGTCTGCAGCAGGACAGCTCAAAACAAAGACAAGAGAATTTGCGTGATACGGGAGTCAAAACCCCCGGGAGGTTATATAATGAATTTTTACCGACCAAAATACATGTTCTGTAAGAAAACGGAGTCCGGAGAGCACACGAGGTGCCCACGAGGTAGGGGGCGCGCCCAGGGAGGGCGTGCCCTCCACCCTCGTGGAGCCCTCATGTCCTTTCCGAACTGCTGCTTATTTTTCTATTTTTCTAAATATTCCAAAACGGAGAAATATTTCCTTAAAAACTGTTTTGGAGTCGGTTTACTTACCGTACCACATACCTATTCCTTTTCGGAGTCTTAAACGTTCCGGAAAGTGTCCCTTATGTATTCCTCCGGGGTTATGGTTTCAATAACATTGGTTTCAACATTTATGGGATTACCCGAGATATAGTGTTTGATTCTTTGACCATTTACCACCTTCGGATTTGTACCTTCGAAGTTGTTGATTTTTATGGCACCGGAACGGTAGACCTCCTCGACAACGTAGGGACCTTCCCATTCAGAGAGAAGCTTACCTGCAAAAAATCTTAAACGAGAGTTGTATAGCAATACATAATCACCTACATTAAACTCACGCTTTTGTATCCTTTTGTCATGCCATCTTTTAACTTTTTCTTTAAACAACTTTGCATTTTCGTAGGCTTGGGTTCTCCATTCATCAAGTGAGCTAATGTCAAATAACCTATTCTCACCGGCAAGTTTAAAATCATAGTTAAGTTCTTTAATAGCCCAATAAGCCTTGTGTTCTAGTTCGAGAGGTAAGTGACATGCTTTTCCATAAACCATTTTATACAGAGACATAGCCATAGGATTTTTATATGCAGTTCTATAGGCCCATAATGCATCATCAAGTTTCTTGGACCAATTCTTTCTAGACCTATTAACAGTCCTTTGCAAAATTATTTTGAGTTCTCTATTGCTCAATTCTACTTGACCACTAGACTGAGGGTGATAAGGAGATGCAATTCTATGATTAACATCATATTTAGCAAGCATTTTACAGAAAGCACCATGAATAAAATGTGAACCACCATCAGTCATTAAATATCTAGGGACTCTAAACCTCGGAAAAATAACTTCTTTAAGCATTTTAATAGAAGTGTTATGATCAGCACTACTAGTTGGAATAGCTTCTACCCACTTAGTAACGTAATCAACAGCAACTAAAATATGTGTATAACCATTAGAGGAAGGAAAAGGTCCCATATAGTCAAAGCCCCAAACATCAAATGGTTCAATAACAAGTGAATAATTCATAGGCATTTCTTGACGTCTACTAATATTACCAACTCTTTGACATTCATCACAACATAGGACAAACTTACGGGCATCCTTGAAGAGAGTAGGCCAATAAAAACTAGATTGCAATACCTTATGTGCAGTCCTATCTCCTGCATGGTGTCCTCCATAAGCTTTGGAGTGACACTTGCGTATGATCTGTTCCTGTTCATGCTCAGGTACACAACGTCTAATAACACCATCTACTCCTTTATAAAGATGTGGGTCATCCCAAAAGTAGTTCCTCAAATCATAGAAGAACTTTTTCTTTTGCTGGTATGTGAAACTAGGTGGTATAAATTTAGCAACAATGTAATTAGCATAATCAGCATACCATGGAGCAATATGAGAAGCATTTATGACATTCAATTGCTCATCAGGAAAGCTATCATCAATAGGTAGTGGGTCATCAAGCACATTTTCTAACCTAGACAAGTTTTCTGCAACGGGGTTCTCAGCTCCTTTTCTATCAACAATATGCAAATCAAATTCTTGTAGCAGGAGAACCCATCTAATAAGTCTAGGTTTAGCATCTTTCTTTTACATAAGATATTTAATAGCAGCATGATCAGTGTGGATAGTTACTTTAGAATCAACAATATAAGGTCTAAACTTGTCACAAGCAAATACAACTCCTAAGAATTCTTTTTCAGTGGTAGCATAATTTCTTTGAGCATTGTCTAGAGTTTTACTAGCATATTGAATAACATTTAGTTTATTATCAACTCTTTGTCCTAGAACAACACCTACAGCATAATCACGAGCATCGCACATAATTTCAAAGGGTAGATTCCAATCAGGTGGCTGAACAATAGGTGCAGAGATCAATGCTTTCTTAAGTATTTCAAATGCTTCTACACAATCATCATCAAAAACAAATGGTATATCTTTTTGTAATAAGTTAGTCAGAGGCCAAGAGATTTTTGAGAAGTCCTTAATGAACCTCCTATAAAAACCGGCATGACCAAGGAAACTTCTTATACCCTTGATGTCCTTGGGACATGGCATCTTTTCAATAGCATCAACCATGGCTTTATCAACTTCAATAGCTCTTTCAGAAACTTTATGCCCCAAGATAATACCTTCATTAACCATAAAGTGGCACTTTTCCCAATTCAAGACAAATTAGTTTCTTCACATCTCTGCAAAACTCGATCAAGGTTGCTCAAGCAATCATCAAAAGAAGATCCATAGACAGAAAAGTCGTCCATGAAAACCTCACAAATCTTTTCACAAAAGTCAGAGAATATAGCCATCATGCATCTTTGAAAGGTAGCAGGTGCATTACATAAACCAAAAGGCATACATCTATAAGCAAACGTACCAAAAGGGCATGTAAAAGTAGTCTTTGATTGATCTTTGGCTGACACGGGTATTTGGGAGAAACCAGAATAACCATCTAGAAAGCAAAAATGTGTATGTTTAGACAATCTTTCTAGCATTTGATCGATAAAAGGTAAGGGGTAATGATCTTTTTAGTAGCGTTATTCAACTTGCGGAAATCAATTACCATCCTATAACCAGTAATATTTCTTTGAGGAATCAATTCATCTTTATCATTAGGAACAACAGTAATGCCTCCCTTCTTAGGGACACAATGGACAGGGCTTACCCACTGACTATTAGCAACGGGATAAATTATACCTGCCTCAAGGAGCTTTAGTATCTCCTTTCTTACCACTTCTTTCATTTTAGGATTCAGTCAGCATTGATGATCACGAACTGGTTTAGCATCTTCTTCCAAATTGATTTTATGTTGACATAAAGTGGGACTAATACCCTTAAGATCATCAAGAGTATACCCAATAGTAGCACGGTGCTTCTTCAGAATTTTTAATAATCTCTCTTCTTCATGTTCTGAAAGGTTAGCACTAATAATAACAGGATATATCTTTTTCTCATCAAGATAAGCATATTTAAGAGTATCCGGTAAAGGTTTAAGCTCAAACACGGGATCACCCTTGGATGGAGGAGGATCCCCTAGGATTTCAACAGGTAAATTGTGTTTCAGAATAGGTTCCTGTTTAAAGAATACTTCATCTAATTCCCTTCTTTCATTCATAAACATGTCATTTTCATGGTCTAGCAAGTATTATTCTAAAGGATCACTAGGAGGTACGGCAATAGAAGCAATACCAATAATTTCATCATTACTAGGCAATTCTTCTTCACGGTGTTGTCTACTAAATTTAGAAAAATTAAATTCATGAGTCATATCATCTAAACCGATAGTAACAACATCTCTTTTGCAATCTATGTAGCATTAACAGTATTTAGGAAGGTTCTACCAAATATAATGGGACAAAAGCTATCTTGTGGGGAACCAAGAACAAGAAAATCAGCAGGATATTTAGTTTTCCCACACAAGACTTCAACATCTCTAACAATTCCCATTGGTGAAATAGTATCTCTATTGGCAAGTTTAATTGTGACATCAATATCTTCTAACTCAACGGGTGCAATGTCATGCATAATTTCTTTGTATAAGTCAATAGGTATTGCACTAGCACTAGCACCCATATCACATAAGCCATGATAACAATGATCTCCTATTTTAACGGAAATAACAGGCATGCCTACCACAGGTCTAGGTTTATCTGTATCACGGGGTTTAGCAATTCTAGCAGTTTCATCACAGAAATAAATAACATGCCCATCAATATTATCAGACAAGAGGTCTTTAATGATAGCAATATTAGGTTCAACTTTAACTTTCTCGGGAGGTGTATATGTTTAAATATTTCTTTTATGAAACACGGTTGAAGCTTTAGCATGATCCTTTATCCTAACAGGGAAAGGTGGTTTCTCAACATAAGAAGTAGGAACAGTAGGATCATTATAAGTGATAGTCTTTTCTTCAACTTTAATAGGTGCAGCTACTTTTACTTCTATGGGAGGATGATATTTAAACCACTTCTCCTTGGGGAGATCAACATAGGCAGCAAAAGATTCACAGAAAGAAGCTACTATCTCAGAGTCAAGTCCATATTTAGTACTAAATTTACGAAAAATATCGGTATCCATAAAATATTTAACATAGTCAAAACTAGGTGTCATACCTGACTCCTTACCATTGTCGAGGTCCCAATCTTCAGAGTTGCGTTTAATTCTTTCCAATAAATCCCATTTGAATTCAATAGTCTTCATCATAAAAGAGCCAGCACAAGAAGTATCAAGCATGGTGCGATTGTTACCAGAAAGCCAAGCATAAAAATTTTGAATAATCATTTCTCTTGAGAGCTCATGATTGGGCATGAATATAACATTGATTTAAGCCTCCCCCAAGCTTGAGCGATGCTTTCTCCTTTGCGAGGACAAAAATTATATATATAATTGTGATCACGATGAACAAGATGCATAGGATAAAACTTTTGATGAAATTCCAATTTCAATCGTTTGTAGTCCCAAGACTCCATATCATCACATAGCCTATACCATGTCGATGCATCTCCCTTCAAAGATAAAGGGAAGACCTTCTTCTTAACAACATCTCCGGGTACACCTGCAAGCTTAAATAATCCACAAACTTCATCCACATATATTAGATGATCATCAGGATGTTTTATTCCATCTCCTAAAAAAGGATTAGCTAGCAGTTTTTTCTACCATACCCAAAGGAATTTTAAAGCAAGCATTTTCATTTTCAGTAGGTTGAGGAGCAACTCTTTTCTCTACTGGTCGGGGTGAAGATACCCCGAACAAGCCCCTCAGAGGATTACTTTCCATAGTAACAAGTGACAGTAAATTTCAGCACACTATATAAATTTTTCCTTACCAAATTCCACCTACCAAAGGCGCTTCACTCCCCGGCAACGGCGCCAGAAAAGAGTCTTGATGACCCACAAGTATAGGGGATCTATCGTAGTCCTTTCTATAAGTAAGAGTGTCAAACCCAACGAGGAGCAGAAGGAAATGATAAGCGGTTTCCAGCAAGGTATTCTCTGCAAGTACTGAAACAAGTGGTAACAGATAGTTTTGTGATAGGATAATTTGTAATGAGCAACAAGTAACAAAACAAAATGAGGTGCAGCAAGGTGGCCCAACCCTTTTTGTAGCAAAGGACAAGCCTGGACAAACTCCTATATGATGTAAAGCGCTCCTGAGGACACATGGTAATATCGTCAAGCTAGTTTTCATCACGTTCATATGATTCGCATTCGGTACTTTGATAATTTGGTATGTGGGTGGACCGGTGCTTGTGCCCTTACATGGACAAGCATCCCACTTATGATTAACCTCAATTGCAAGCATCCGCAACTACAAAAAAAGTATTAAGGTAAACCTAACCATATCATGAAACATATGGATCCAAATCAGCCCCCTACGAAGCAACGCATAAACTAGGGTTTAAGCTTTTGTCACTCTAGCAACCCATCATCTACTTATTACTTCCCAATGCCTTCCTCTGGGCCCAAATAATGGTGAAGTGTCATGTAGTCGACGTTCACATAACACCACTAGAGGAGAGACAACATACATCTCATCAAAATATCGAACGAATACCAAATTCACATGACTACTAATAGCAAGTATTCTCCCATGTCCTCAGGAACAAAAGTAACTACTCACAAAGCGTAAACATGTTCATAATCAGAGGGTTATTAATGTGCATATAGGATCTGTACATATGATCTTCCACCAATTAAACCAACTAGCATCAACTACAAGGAGTAATTAACACTACTAGCAACCTACTAGCACCAATCCCGGACTTGGAGACAAGAATTGGATACAAGAGATGAACTAGGGTTTTGAGATGAGATGGTGTTGATGAAGATGATGATGGAGATTGCCCTCTCCCGATGAGAGGAGCGTTGGTGATGATGATGGCGATGATTTCCCCCTCCGGGAGGGAAGTTTTTCTGGCAGAACAGCACCGCCAGAACCCTAGATTGGTTCCGCCTAGGTTCCGCCTCGTGGCGGCGGAGTTTCGTCCGAGAAGATGGCTTACGATTTTTTCCATCGAAAGAGTCCATATAGCAGAAGATGGTCACCGGAGGGCCACCAGGGGGTAGGGCGCGCCCCCACCCTCATGGGCAGGTTGTGGCCCCCTGGTGAAGTTCTTACGCTCAATGTTTTTTTTATATTTGGAAAACAACATTCGTAAAGTTTTAGGGCTTTTGGAGCTGTGCAGAATAGGTCTCTAATATTTGCTCCTTTTCCAGCCCAGAATCCCAGCTGCCGCCATTCTCCCTCTTTATGTAAACCTTGTAAACTAAGAGAGAATAGGCATAAGTGGTGTGACATAATGTGTAATAACAGCCCATAATGCAATAAATATTGATATAAAAGCATGATGCAAAATGGACGTATCATGGCTCTGTACGTAAAGTGCTAGTAC
The DNA here is from genome assembly GCF_002162155.2 of Triticum dicoccoides. Taxonomy (NCBI): domain Eukaryota; kingdom Viridiplantae; phylum Streptophyta; class Magnoliopsida; order Poales; family Poaceae; genus Triticum; species Triticum dicoccoides. The sequence continues at coordinate 317,035,105 of NC_041380.1, read as the reverse complement.
TCTACTACTCTGTAGCTTGTGGCGTTGCACGTATGGACTTCAGTCCATTATCGGCTCCATCAAAGAAGTTCCTCTTGACGTGTTTTTTTGTTTCGAAACGGAGGCAAAAGCTTTGCCTCATCTCATTCATAAAGAAAGAACTAGTAACAAAGTTTGATGAGATCCATTACACCTCCACAAATGGAAGCGAAAAGCCTAGTCATGGAGAGCCATATTAAGAACACGAGAGAGAGAGAGATCAAACAGATAGCTACTGGTACATACCCTCAGCCCCGAGGGTGAACTACTCCCTCCTCGTCATGGAGAGCACCGGGATGATGAAGATGGCCATCGGTGATGATTCCCCCCTCCAGCAGGGTGCCGGAACAGGGTCCCGATTGGTTTTTGGTGGCTACAGAGGCTTGCGGCGGCGAAACTCCCAATCTAGGTTTCTTTTCGGGGGTTTATGTATTTATAGGAATTTTTGGCATCGGTCTCACGTCAGGGGGGGTCTCCGAGTCGTCCACAAAATAGGGGGAGCGCCCAGGGGGTAGGGCGTGCCCTCCACCCTCGTGGACGGCTCGGGACTCTTCTGGCCCAACTCTTTTACTCCGGGGGCTTCTTTTGTTCCATAAAAAATCATCAAAAATTGGCACGTCAATTGGACTCCATTTGGTATTCCTTTTCTGTAAAACTCAAAAACAAGGGAAAACATAAACTAGCACTAGGCTCTAGGTTAATAGGTTAGTCCCAAAAATCATATAAAATAGCATATAAATGCATATAAAACATCCAAGATGGATAATATAATAGCATGGAACAATCAAAAATTATAGATACGTTGGAGATGTATCAACTGACACGTAGGTCCAACAAGTCATAACGCCTAACTCGCCGGTCCAATAGAAGGCGTTGACTTAAGGGGAAACATGTGTTGAAACGTGCCTATAATGGCACTTTGTAGAGTAGTCGTTTCTTGGTAGGGCTGGTTGGTAAGGGCATGTACTCCCTCCATTCCCTTATACAAGGCCACAAACTGATACTGTATTACAGGTACCAAGATAAAATTTAATGACTCCTTTGCAAGTCAACTTTTCTTTTTGTTAACCAAGATCATTAATACACCACACGCATGCAACAAATGAATGGAAAGGAAGTGGCTGAGTGTCATTATGACTACATGCATGTAAGTATTAAAAAAGTTGCTAGTATGAGGAAACATTATTAATTTTTGCCTCAATTACTGTTGGTGGCCTTGTATTGATGCAAAATGTATTTTTGATAGTGGCCTTGTATAAGGGAATGGAGGGAGTACAATGGTTGATAAGGTAGTCTTATCTTAAGTCTGCCACGTATGCAAGTGGTAGTGGTTTCTTGGCATTATTAGTGGTTTCTTGTAAGGAACAATGTACTAGCGACAAAAGGCGATTCTAGGTTGCGTTGTATGCCAATGAGTACTACTAGTGGTCGCGGGAGTGTATAGCTCGTTTTGTGGGTTCGATCCCGGCCGAATGCACGGGCGGCCTTTTTTAAAAATAGTAACTTCGCTGCGAGCCAATATTGTACACTTGTAGTTTGACTTTTGAAGTCGAGCGGACATGTCGCACCACAATCTGGGTGCACTAGATAGCCCAGCCACGTGAACGGGCTTTCCTTCACATCATCTCATGGCTTGCATGCTCGCCCTAGCCGCAACTCGCTTGCAGCTTCCGCATCAGCTACTAGCATATTTAAACTAGCGCCTCCCAATTAAGCCCGAGGAGCCAGATAAGCCTGGCGCAGCATTGGGAACTTTGCAATATGGCTCTGTACATAAAGTGCTAGTACTCTACTACTCTGTAGCTTGTGGCATTGCACGCATGGACTTCACTCCATTATCGGCTCTATAAAAGAAGTTCCTCTTGACATGTTTTTTTGTTTCGAAACGGAGGCAAAAGCTTTGCCTCATCTCATCCATAAAGAAGGAACTACTAACAAAGTTTGATGAGATCCATTACACCTCCACAAATGGAAGTGAAAAGCCTAGTCTCTTTGTATCAAATAACTCAAATGTTCTGCCCCCGCAGTAACCGTCTCTGATAAACAGGCTGCCAGCGTGTGTGAGAGAGGAGTGGCTGAGTAGGCCAGCTATGCGCTTGAATAGAGCATCGAGAGTACCAACTACGTAGTTGTACTTTCCCTGCATTGATAGTACAGTGATGGTTCTAGAGAACAATAGTACCCTCCACTTCCAACTATAGCTCCTTGGCCCTGAGATTCAAGAGTTCAAAACTTGTGCACAACACTAGAAGTACAGTACGTCGCACTACTAGTTGATAAAGTAGTGCTAGTACTACTACAGTACGAGTACGTAGTAAATAATAGTCTCACCCCTTCGCTAAGGAACGATCGAGGAGCTACAGTTGGAAGGGACGAGGCCCTGCAGTTACTACGCTCTTATCTCCTCCTCGCTAGTTCCCCTCCCCCCCCCCAAAGAGAAGGCAGTTTGTCGCTCCTCCCATGGATTCGCCAGGCGGTTCTCCTCCTCGTCGGGGCTGGGAGATCTTGGACGACGATCCTCTGGGAGAAATCTCACGCCGCTCCGACGTCCTCATCACCGCAAGACTCGGTGCTTCCTGCACCAAATTTTTTAAGACGATGCTTAAACATGCTTGGGAAAAGGCCATGCTTTTTAGTCTTCCATGCATCCTCGAGGAGAAGGTTCTTCTATGGCACAATCCTTCGAACAGTCCACCGCTCCCTGGCCATGGTTGCACGTTGACTCCGCTAGAGTTGCCGACATTGAGAGTAGTCGGATTTGGTCCGATGAGCAGATCAGTCATGGAGTTTGATCATGTAGTACTTAGTTATTCCATTCCCATCTCGTAATTTCTCCGCTGCCCACCATTGAAGGAAATATGCCCTAGAGGCAATAACAAAGTTGTTATTTATATTTCCTTATATCATGATAAATGTTTATTATTCATGCTAGAATTGTATTAACCGGAAACTTGGTACATGTGTGGATACATAGATAAAACAGAGTGTCCCTAGTATGCCTCTACTTTACTAGCTCGTCAATCAAAGATGGTTATGTTTCCTGACCATAGACATGTGTTGTCATTTGATGAATAGGATCACATCATTAGAGAATGATGTGATGGACAAGACCCATCCGTTAGCTTAGCATAATGATCGTTTAGTTTTATTGCTATTACTTTCTTCATGACTTATATATGTTCCTCTGACTATGAGATTCTGTAACTCTCGAATACCGGAGGAACACTTTGTGTGCTATCAAACGTCACAACGTAACTGGGTGATAAAGATGCTCTATAGGTGTCTCCGATGGTGTTTGTTGAGTTGGCATAGATCGAGATTAGGATTTGTCACTCCGTGTATCGAAGAGGTATCTCTGGGCCCTCTCAGTAATGCACATCACAATAAGCCTTGCAAGCAATGTGACTAATGAGTTAGTTACGGGATGATGCATTACGGAACGAGTAAAGAGACTTGTCGATAATGATATTGAACTAGGTATGATAATACCGACGATCGAATCTCGGGCAAGTAACATACCGATGACAAAGGCAATAACGTATGTTGTTATGCGGTTTGACCGATAAATATCTTCGTAGAATATGTAGGAGCCAATATGAGCATTCAGGTTCCGCTATTGGTCATTTACCGGAGATATGTCTCAGTCATGTCTACATAGTTCTTGAACCCGTAGGGTCCGCACGCTTAACGTTCGATGATGATTTGTATTGTGAGTTATGCTTTTTGGTGACCGAAGTTTGTTCGAAGTCCCGGATGAGATCACAGACATGATGAGGAGTCTCAAAATAGTCAAGAGGTAAATATTGATATATTGAATGAAGGTATTCGGACAACGGAAAGATTTCGGGATGTTTCGGATATTTATCGGGGAACTGAGGGGTTACCGGAACCCCCCGGGGAAGTTATGGGCCCTAATGGGCCATAAGGGAGTAGGAGAGGGCAGACCACAAGGTGCCCCCCAAGGCAGTCCGAATTGGACTAGGGGGAGGGGGCACGGCCCCCTCTTTCCTTTCCCTCTCCCTCTCCTTCCCTCCTTCTCCCTCTTGGAATAGGAAAGGGAATCCAACTAGGATTGGGAATCCTAGTTGGACTCCCCCCTTGGCGCGCCCTCCTTGGCCGCCGGCCTCCTCCTCCCCCTCCTTTATATACGTGGCTAGGGGGCACCCCAAAGCACAACAGTTGTTTTTCTTAGCCGTGTGCGGTGCCCCCCTCCACAATTTACCACCTCGGTCATATTGTTGTAGTGCGTAGGCGAAGCCCTGCGCGGATCACATCACCAACACCGTCGACACGCCGTCGTGCTAACAAAAATCTCCCTCGACCCTCTATTGGATCAAGAGCTCGAGGGACGTCATCAATCTGAATGTTTGCTAAACACGAAGGTGCCATACATTCGGTACTTGGATCGGCTAGATCGTGAAGACGTTCGACTACATCAACCGCATTACATAACGCTTCCGCTTTCGGTCTACGCGGGTACGTGGACACACTCTCCCATCTCGTTGCTATGCTTCTCCTAGATAGATCTTGCGTGATCGTAGGATTTTTTTTGAATTACTGCGTTCCCCAACAGTGGCATCCGAGCCATGTCTTTGCGTAGATGATATATGCACGAGTAGAACACAATGAGTTGTGGGCAATTATAGTCATACTGCTTACCACCAACGTCTTACTTTGATTCGGCGGTATTGTTGGATGAAGTGGCCCGGACCGACATTACATGACCGTGTTCATGAGACTGGTTCTCCCGACGTGCTTTGCACACAGGTGGCTGGCGGGTGTCTGTTTCTCCAACTTTAGTTGAATCGTGTTCGACTACGGCCGGTCCTTGTTGAAGGTTAAAACAGCACACTTGACAAAAAATCGTTGTGGTTTTGATGCGTGGGTAAGAATGGTTCTTGCTAGAAGCCCGTAGCAGCCACGTAAAACTTGCAACAACAAAGTAGAGGACATCTAACTTGTTTTTGCAGGGCATGTTGTGATGTGACATGGTCAAGATGTGATGAGATATAAATTGTTGTATGAGATGATCATGTTTTGTAGAAGTTATCGGCAACTGGCAGGAGCCTTATGGTTGTCGCTTTATTGTATGAAATGCAATCGCCATGTAATTGCTTTACTTTATCACTAAGAGATAGCGATAGTCGTGGAAGCAGTAGTTGGCAAGACGACAACGATGCTACGATGGAGATCAAGGTGTCAAGCCGGTGACGATGGAGATCATGACTGTGCTTTGGAGATGGAGATCAAAGGCACAAGATGATGATGGCCATATCATGTCACATATTTTGATTGCATGTGATGTTTATCCTTTATGCATCTATTTTTGCTTAGTTCAACGGTAGCATTATAAGATGATCCCTCACTAAATTTCAAAGTATAAGTGTTCTCCCTGAGTATGCACGGTTGCTACAGTTCGTCGTGCCGAGACACCACGTGATGATCGGGTGTGATATTCTCTATGTTCACATACAATGGGTGCAAGCCAGTTTTGCACATGCAAAATACTCAGGTTAAACTTGACGAGCCTAGCATATGCAGATATGGCTTCGGAACACTGAGATCGAAAGGTCGAACATGAATCATATAGTAGATATGACCAACATAGAGATGTTCACCATTGAAAACTACTCCATCTCATGTGATGATCTGACATGGTTTAGTTGATATGGATCACGTGATCATTTAGATGACTAGAGGGATGTCTATCTAAGTGGGAGTTCTTAAGTAATATGATTAATTGAACTTTAATTTATCATGAACTTAGTACCTGATAGTTTTTGCATGTCTATGTTGTTGTAGATCAATGGCCCGTGCTACCGTTCCCTTGAATTTTAATGCGTTCCTAGAGAAAGCTAAGTTGAAAGATGATGGTAGCAACTCCACGGACTGGGTCCATAACTTTAGGATTATCCTCATTGCTGCATAGAAGAATTACATCCTAGAAGCACCGCTAGGTGCAAGACCCGCTGCAGGAGCAACTCCGGACGTTATGAACGTCTGGCAGAGCAAAGATGATGACTACTCGATAGTTCAGTGTGCCATGCTTTATGGCTTAGAATTGGGACTTCAAAGACGTTTTGAACGTCATGTAGCATTTGAGATGTTCCAGTAATTGAAGTTAATATTTCAAGAAAATTCCAGAGTTGAGAGATATGAAGTCTCCAGTTCTATAGCTGCAAAATGGAGGAGAATAGTTATGTTAGTGAACACATACTCAGAATGTCTGGGTACCACAACCACTTGACTCAGCCGGGAGTTAATCTTCCTGATGACAGTGTCATTGACAGAGTTCTTCAATCACTGCCACAAAGCTATAAAGGTTTCATGATGAACTATAATATGCAAGGGATGGAAAATACAATTCCCGAGGTCTTTGCGATGCTAAAGACTGCGGAGGTAGAAATCAAGAAGGAGCATCAAGTGTTGATGGTTAACAAGACCACTAGTTTCAAGAAAAAGGGAAAAGGGAAGAAGGGGAACTTCAAGAAGAACATCAAGCACGTTGCTGCTCAAGGGAAGAAACCCAAGTATGTACCTAAGCATGAGACTGAGTGCTTCTACTGCAGAGGGACAGGTCACTAGAAGCGGAACTGCCCCAAGTATTTGGCGGATATGAAGGATGGCAAAGTGAAAGGTATATTTGATATACATGTCATTGATGTGTACCTTACTAATGCTCATAGGAGCGCCTGGGTATTTGATACTGGTTCTGTTGCTCATATTTGCAACTTGAAACAGGGGCTACGGATTAAACAAAGATTGGCTAAGGACGAGGTGACGATGCGCGTGGGAAATGGTTCCAATCTCGATGTGACCGCCGTCGGCACTCTACCTCTACATCTACCGTCGGGATTAGTTTTAGACCTGAATAATTGTTATTTGGTGCCAGCATTGAGCATGAACATTATATCTGCATCTTGTTTAATGTGAGATAGTTATTCATTTAAATCAGAGAATAATGGTTGTTCTATTTATATGAGTAATATCTTTTATGGTCATGCACCCTTGATGAGTGGTCTATTTTTGTTGAATCTCGATAGTAGTGATACACATATTCATAATATTGAAGCCAAAAGAAGCAAGGTTAATAATGATAGTGCAACTTATCTATGGCACTGTCGTTTAGGTCGTATTGGTGTAAAGTGCATGAAGAAACTCCATGATGATGGACTTTTCGAATCACTTGATGCTTGCGGACCATGCCACATGGGCAAGATGACTAAAACTCCGTTCTCCGGAACAATGAAGCGAGCAACGGACTTATTCGAAATAATACATACTGATGTATGCCGTCCGATGAGTGTTAAGGCTCGCGGCGGGTATCATTATTTGTTGACCTTCACAGATGATTTGAGCATATATGGGTATATCTCTTGATGAAACATAAGTCTGAAACATTTGAAAAGTTCAAAGAATTTCAGAGTGAAGTGGAAAATCATCGTAACAAGAAAATAAAGTTTCTACGATCTGATCATGGAAGTGAATATTTGAGTTATGAGTTTGGTCTTCATTTGAAACAATCTGGAATAGTTTCACAACTCACGCCACGTGGAACACCATAGCGTAATGGTGTGTCCGAACGTCGTAATCGTACTTTATTAGATATGGTGTGACCTATGATGTCTCTTACCAATTTACCGCTATCGTTTTGGGGTTATGCTTTAGAGACGGCTGCATTCATGTTAAATAGGGCACCATCTAAATCCGTTGAGATGACACCATATGAATTGTGGTTTGGCAAGGAACCTAAGCTGTCGTTTTTTAAAGTTTGGGGCTGCGATGCTTATGTGGAAAAGCTTCAACCTGGTAATCTCGAACCCAAATCGACGAAATGTGTCTTCATAGGATACCCAAAGGAGACTGTTGGGTGCACCTTCTATCACAGATCCGAAGGCAAGATATTCGTTGCTAAGAATGGATCCTTTCTATAGAAGGAGTTTCTCTCAAAAGAAGTGAGTGGGAGGAAAGTAGAACTTGATGAGGTAATTGTACCTTCTCCCGAATTGGAAAGTAGTTCATCATAGAAATCAGTTCTAGTGATTCCTGCACCAATTAGTGAGGAAGCTAATGATGATGATCATGAAACTTCTGATCAAGTTACTACCGAACCTCGGAGGTCAACCATAGTACGATCCGCACCAGAGTGGTACGGTAATCCTGTTCTGGAGGTCATGTTACTTGACCATGACGAACCTATGAACTATGAGGAAGTGATGATGAGCCCAGATTCCGTAAAATGGCTTGAGGCCATGGAATCTGAGATGGATCCATGTATGAGAACAAAGTGTGGACTTTGGTTGACTTGCCCGATGATCGGCAAGCAATAGAGAATAAATGGATCTTCAAGAAGAAGACTGACGATGACGGTAATGTTACTGTCCACAAAGCTCGACTTGTTGCGATAGGTTTTCGACAAGTTCAAGGAGTTCACTATAATGAGACCTTCTCACCCGTAGCGATGCTTAAGTCTGTCGGAATCATGTTAGTAATTGCCGCATTTTATGATTATGAAATTTGGCAAATGGATGTCAAAATTGCATTCCTTAATGGATATCTTATGGAATAATTGTATATAATGCAACCAGAAGGTTTTGCTGATCCAAAAGGTGCTAACAAAGTGTGCAAGCTCCAGCGATCCATTTATGGACTGGTGCAAGCCTCTCAGAGTTGGAATATACGCTTTGATAGTGTGATCAAAGCATATGGTTTTATACAGACTTATAGAGAAGCTTGTATTAACAAGAAAGTGAGTGGGAGCTCTTTAGCATTTCTAATATTATATGTGGATGACATATTGTTGATTGGAAATAATATAGAATTTCTGGATAGCATAAAAGGATACTTGAATAAGAATTTTTCAATGGAAGACCTCGGTGAAGCTGCTTACATATTGGGCATCAAAATCTATAGAGATAGATCAAGACGCTTAATTGGACTTTCACAAAGCACAATCCTTGATAAAGTTTTGAAGAAGTTAAAAATGGATCAGTCAAAGAAAGGGTTCTTGCCTATGTTACAAGGTGTGAAGTTGAGTCAGACTCAATGCCCGACCATTGCAGAAGATAGAGAGAAAATGAAGGTCATTCCCTATGCTTCAGCCATAGGTTCTATCATGTATGCAATGATGTGTGCGAGACCTGATGTGTGCCTTGCTATAAGTTTAGCAGGGAGGTACCAAAGTAATCCAGGAGTGGATCACTCGACAGCGGTCAAGAACATCCTGAAACACCTGAAAAGGACTAAGGATATGTTTCTCGTTTATGGAGCTGATAAAGAGCTTGTCATAAATGGTTATGTTGATGTGAAGCTTTGACACTGATCCATATGACTCTAAGTCACAAACCGGATATGTATTTATATTGAATGATGGAGCTGTAAGTTGGTGCAGTTCCAAGCAGAGCGTCGTGGCGGGATCTACGTGTGAAGCAGAGTACATAGCTGCTTCAAATGCAGCAAATGTAGGAGTTTGGATGAAGGAGTTCATATCGGATCTAGGTGTAATACCTAGTGCATCGGGTCCAATGAAAATCTTTTGTGACAATACTAGAGCAATTTCCTTGGCGAAGGAATCCAGATTTCACAAGAGAACCAAACACATCAAGAGATGTTTCAATTCCATCCGCGATCAAGTCAAGGAGGGAGACATAGAAATTTGCAAGATACATACGGATCTGAATGTTGTAGACAAGTTGACTAAGCCTCTCTCATGAGCAAAACATGATCAGCACCAAGACTCCATGGGTGTTAGAACCATTACTATATAATCTAGACTATTGACTCTAGTGCAAGTGGGAGACTGAAGGAAATATGCCCTAGAGACAATAATAAAGTTGTTATTTATATTTCCTTAAATCATGATAAATATTTATTATTCATGCAAGAATTTTATTAACCGGAAACTTAGTACATGTGTGGATACATAGACAAAACAAAGTGTCTCTAGTATGCCTCTACTTGACTAGCTAATTAATCAAAGATGGTTATGTTTCCTGACCATAGACATGTGTTGTCATTTGATGAACAGGATCACATCATTAGAGAATGATGTGATGGACAAGACCAATATGACCAAGCTTGAGCATCCACAAGCTTGGAATATTAACTTAGGATGCCTTGGTGTAACATCCCAAAATTCTAAATTTTGGAATGTTATAATAATTAAAATATATGATTGTTTGATTGATTGTTGAGTGATTGATTGAGTGAAATTGATTGGAATTTTAAACTTTTGAAGTTTTGTTGAGAGGGAATAAAAGGACTTTCCAAAAAAAAGTTTCTGTTTGAAAATATTTGAATTTAGAATTATTTCAAACTTCATGCCACTCAATGATCATCATGATTTCTTCAATGAAAGAGAGTGGGAAGTAAAGAAAATTTCATTTTGAAGTTATCATTTAAATTTTGTTTTTAACTCAAAGTGGCATTTGAGTTTTATTCAAAAACTTTTCTGATAAAGAACACTTGAACAAAAGTGTTGAGAGGGAGTAACATGACACCCCAAAAATGTTGGAATAAATTTTCCATAGAGTTTTGAAAGTCATTTTGATTTTTGTTTGGATTTTAAAAAATGACTTTTCGAAAAGTATTTTATTTGCCCCTGGAAAATATCCCATTAAATTGGGCTTAATTTTCTGATCATTTTGATATATAATACTCCTATATTTTGTTTTCATTTTATTTTCTAAAATGATTTTTCTTCACAGGTTATTCAAAAAAAGGGAAGGTACTATTTTTTTTGGGCCAAATCCGGCCCGATCCGAACCGAATCATCTCTTTCCTCCACGCAAGATACTCACGATCTCCAGCCACCACTGGAGCACCGCCGGAATCGCGGGATTCGCGAAATCCCTTGCCCCCTCCTCCAAGATGACCTCCTCCCCTATAAATAGCCACCTCGCGCATCCATTCCCCCACCTAGTCCCTCCTCTCCTCGCCCCACATCGCCGAGCCGCCCCGCCGGAGTTCGCCGGAGCCGCCGCCGCCATTTGCTCCGCCCCACCCACCGCTGGCCCTCCCCGCCACCCACCGCCGCCACCAGCTGCTCCGCCCCGCTCCGCCGCCCCCGCCCGTCCCCTCGCCTCGCCCGGAGGACCACCGGAGCCACTCCGGCCGGGCCCCTCGCCGGAACAGCTAACAGTAATCCCGACCTGCCTTTTTTTCCGTTCTGTTTTTAAAACAGAATAGTTTCAATCTTGTAAAATCCATAGTTAATTATATATGAGGTATTTTTGAGTGATTCCAACTGCCTTGGATCATAAATTTTATGAAGTTTCTGTTAGTTCAATTTTATTTCACATTTGAGCAGTTTAAATTTGTGTTTGTATGAATTTTATCAAATCACTAGATTTGAGCTATTTTGAGTTAGGAATATTATTTTTGACCGATTCTTTTTGCTACTGGTTACTTATTAGACTAGCTATGCAGTAGTGTTTAGTTTGCATGTTAGTGAGTTAGTTAGATTAGCTTTTTATTGTAAACAGTACTGTTTACTCTGTTTTTAGTACTGTTTGTAGCTTAATTATTATTAATTAGTTTTAATTAGTTTCTTTTGCTAGTTTTCGCCAGTGTGTCATATATTCTATTATTTAACAGTAGGTAATTTCTAGGATTTATTAGACTTAGTATTCTTGAGGTTCTAGGTGTTGTTTGTTGTATGACTAGTTGCTAGCAATAGGAATAGTGTTAGAGGTTCTAGGTACTGTTAGAATTTTATTATAGGAAAAATACTTTATGTTACTTAGCAAATAATTATTTTCACCTTGTGTTAAGTATTTTTGTTTTAAGACTTTTACTTGTTGTTAAGTAGAGTTGTTGTGGTGTAGATTAGCCATATAAGTTTATTTGAGTGATTTGGAGTTTTATTTGGTTTTTACCTTCGATCCTACTTCAATTTCGTTGTTATTTTGATTGTTATGATTGAGTGCTAGAATGATTGCTTATGTGAATACTATGCTTGCTTGTATAGATTTCATCGGAGAGTGATGACTAGTTTATCAAGTTTTTAAGAGCGATAATATCTTCACCAACTGACCAGGCAAGTTCACTTTGACCATGTTTTTCATACATATGTTTTATTTGCATGTAGTAGCACCCTTTCAATAAACCCTCCAGTAGTGTTATTGAATCTTGTAGTTGAGTAGAATGCATGAGGTAGAAACCCATCTCCCGGTTACTAAACCCGGGACGTTATATAGTTTTAATGCTACGCTATAGTAGACGGGGTTTGGTATGAGTGCATGGGAGTGGTGTGAAGAAGGAGAACTCTACGTCAATGGTGACAACTTCATGATGGCACCGGCAAGGACTGCATCTTCAGGACTGCTCAAGATTTCGGGACTGGAGACAGGAATTCAATACACACTACTGGGTGAAGGCCGGTTGACGGGCACCCTGGAGAAACCAGTGGTTGGCCGGGATGCATGGAGAAGCGCCATGACATCTTGCGGAAAGCTTCACCCAGACTCAAAGAGACGGGACAATACTTCATGCCCGGAAGCTTACCTGTGCAACCGCAAGTCACTATGGGCTCTGACTTGGTTGACCTTAGAGGTGACTCTAGCTGGGACGATGCTAGCAGATGTAGAACTACGGTAGGATTGGATGAGCATCGGACAGTGGTCAGAGGAACTCTTTGGAAGACCATGTTTCGGTCATCTTGTTCTCCAACACCTTGAAGTGCGAGAACGTAAAAGAGGGATCGAATCTTGCCGGTAAAGTGTACAAACCTTTGGAGAGGGTTAAAACCTAATCGATTAGTCGTGTCCCCAGTTACGGACAATTTGAGCCTCTGGACTTGGATCTATCTTGGAACTCTCAACACCGGACTGATAACTTAATTGTGGGCAACTTATGATGATTTGGGCTATGAGACATCGGTTGGCGGAACCATGTCATGATAGAAAACTCCGTAGTACAGACTCCGGTTAATTCCTTTGATGTAGGGAAAATAAAACCAGCTTTTATGCAAACAAAAATCAGATACAGAGCCACAAAGCCATATTGCATATAGTATAGTTTATCATTTGTTTTCTCTTATTGTGATCTTGCCGGTACATTCAATGTACTGACCTACACGGCTGCAACGTATCATGTTGCAGATATTTATTCGATGAGTAAGAGTTACGATACAGGGTTACGGTCTACACTCAACCTGCCGATGGCGTTGATGGGACTCCACACCCGATTGTTTGTTTCCATTGAGACTTATGAGGTATATATCAGTTTTACATTATTTATACATGTGATTGCACTTTGATATATACATTGATATATTGTGTGTGCCAGCATACCGATCCAGGGATGGCACAAATATACAGAGGCTTGACCGTCTGAGGTCGGGTCACTACAAATATGGTATCAGAGCACATGTTGACTGTAGGACGTGACCCTAGAAATCGGAAAGCCCCTTGGACAGGATATCTCTAAAACTTGGTTTTCAAACATACCCTTACTTCTCACCTTTTCTGATTTTGTCAAATAGTCCCTCTTACCTCAAATAGATAGAATATACCCCTTTCCCTTTTGACCACATGAAGAATCAACTGAAGCCGCTCCAAGAAGGACAAGATATCGGATAAGTGATGGCCTCTTGAGCGTAAAGAGGATTTGACCATGCATTAGAAGAGTTGAAGCTACACCGGTTGAAGACTCCGACGAGTTGAAGAATCAGAAGAATTATTTGACCGTTAGAGGACCAAACCCGTGTTATACACTTACGTTAGATGCGACGGTTTGTGAGCTATCATTTGTTTGATGTTTTTCTGACAGACACAAAATAAAACTCGTTTCTTCAAAACTATTGTTTGTATTGTGTGTATCCCTCCCCACCTCTCTCTTATCTCACCCTAAAACCCTTGGACCCAGTAGATGATGAATGAAGTTGGACTGGTATTCTCTGGACTGAAAACCCAGCCAGAGGCAGAGCTTTGGATTCAGAACATGGAGAATCACTTCAGGAGCAATTTGGTTTCAAGGAAGAATGAAGTATCATATGCTCTTCAGTACTTTGAAGGAAGTGCTGCAACATGGTGGCAGATGCATCAAGCTATACAGGGATGGAATGGATCAAGGACTTGGGAAGAATTCAAGAAGACTCTGGCAAGATCCCGTCTTATCCGGAAGCACCATGATATCCCAAGAAATAAACCTTGTGCCTGCCAGATTTGCGGAGAAATAGGACACACCTAGGAGGAACACAAGGATGGATGCCCTCATTGTGAGGAGAAACACCCAGCTGAGGAATGCCCAACTAGTCAGGTGACTTGTTTCTTGTGTGAAGGAACCACCCACTACCCAGCTCAGTGTTACATTTACCCCACGGTGCAATAAACTATTCAGAAGTAGGAAGAAGGAATGAAAGAAGCCCTCCGAGAAGTTATGAAAGAACCTGTGACTAAGGAAAGTGTTGAAGACCCTGATGGAGAAAGCCTCAACAGATTTTACTCCAATGCATGTTATTCATGTGCAGAAGAAGGACATTTTTCACAGTATTGCACCAAGGAAAGAAAAGAGTATCTGGGATACTTCCCGACAGAAGCAGTGGAGTTTGATCCACAGGGAATAGAACGTTTGATCAGAACGAAGAAAACCAGGAAGAGAAAACAAAGACACCCTCAGAACAACCTAATTTCTGCAAAGAGGGACAAGAGTCATATTACCTGTTTTGAATGTAAGGACATCAGGCATTTTGCCAATGATTGTCTCGAAAGGAAGCAAGGAACTCCAGGAGCATGCACCATCACCAAGAAGCCTAGAGACATGCCTGAAGTTATTTGTTTTCGTTGCAAGGAAGCAGGACATTTTGCTAGGGATTGTTCAAATCATGAGAAAGCTGGAGCTGAGTAGTGGAGATGTTGATATCAGTAATAAGGGTAGTAAGGAAAACACTTATTCATGAGAATGCGGGGTTGAGTTATGTAATAGATTACTAAGAGACTGTAATAATTCATGACTCAATAAAGTTGACATGTCATATGCTGAAAGGCTTTAAGGAGTTGTTATGTTTTATCTTGGAAATTAATATTCTGGGTGAACATGTAAGAAAATGAGTTGTGATGCATAAACTGGATGTTGGAAATTGAGTTTGAAGTTTTGTTTGGATGATATGAATGTGTACCCAAGGAGATATGTACCTTATTCTGAGCACCATTTTTGTTTCAGAACTGCAGATGACGACCCTTTATGAGTCTTTCCTTAAGGGCCCAGAAACGATCATGACCCTGACAAGTGATCATGATTACCCGAAGATCCTGAAGGACATGATGAGGCATATTCACCTTGAAGGAGATGTAGTCTACAAAGGCTACCCCTTCATGCAAAAGGGAGTGGAACTTTGGTATGTGGAGGTACACCTCCACCGTATGAAAGGAGTTTGCCCAAACACGATAGGGTGATGTCTCCTACACAACCTTCTTCTTGTAGACGTTGTTGGACCTCCAAGTGCAGAGGTTTGTAGGACAGTAGCAAATTTCCCTCAAGTGGATGACCTAAGGTTTATCAATCCGTAGGAGCCGTAGGATGAAGATGGTCTCTCTCAAGCAACCCTGCAACCAAATAACAAAGAGTCTCTTGTGTCCCCAACACACCCAATACAATGGTAAATTGTATAGGTGCACTAGTTCGGCAAAGAGATGGTGATACAAGTGCAATATGGATAGTAGATAAAGGTTTTTGTAATCTGAAATTATAAAAACAGCAAGGTCACTAATGATAAAAGTGAGCACAAACGGTATTGCAATGCGTTGAAACAAGGCCTAGGGTTCATACTTTTGCTAGTGTAAGTTCCCTCAACAATACTAACATAATTGGATCACATAACTATCCCTCAACATGCAACAAAGAGTCACTCCAAAGTCACTAATAGCGGAGAACGAACGAAGAGATTATGGTAGGGTACGAAACCACCTCAAAGTTATTCTTTCCAATCAATCCGTTGGGCTATTCCTGTAAGTGTCACAAACAGCCCTAGAGTTCGTACTAGAATAACACCTTAAGACACAAATCAACCAAAACCCTAATGTCACCTAGATACTCCAATGTCACCTCAAGTATCCGTGGGTATGATTATACGATATGCGTCACACAATCTTAGATTCATCTATTCAACCAACACAAAGGACCTCAAAGAGTGCCCCAAAGTTCCTAGCGGAGAATCACGACGAAAACGTGTGCCAACCCCTATGCATAGGTTCATGGGCGGAACCCGCAAGTTGATCACCAAAACATACATCAAGTGAATCACGTGGTATCCCATTGTCACCACAGATACGCACGGCAAGACATACATCAAGCATTCTCAAATCTTTAAAGAATCAATCCGATAAGATAACTCCAAAGGGGAAACTCAATTCATTACAAGAGAGTAGAGGGGGGAAGAAACATCATAGGATCCAAATATAATAGCAAAGCTCGCGATACATCAAGATCGTATCACCTCAAGAACACGAGAGAGAGAGAGAGATCAAACACATAGCTATTGGTACATACCCCGAGGGAGAACTACTCCCTCCTCATCATGGAGAGCACCGGGATGATGAAGATGGCCACCGGTGAGGGATCCCCCCTCCGGCAGGGTGCCGGAACAGGGTCCTGATTGACTTTTGGTGGCTACAGAGGCTTCTGGCGGCGGAACTCCCGATCTAATCTCTGTTCTGGAAGTTTTACGAAACATAGGTATATATGGGTGCAAGGGGTATGTCGGTGGAGCTTCAGGGGCCCCACGAGGCAGGGGGGCACGCCCTAGGGGGGTGGGCGCGCCCCCCACCCTTGTGGCCAGCTCCCGTATCTTCTGACATAGAGTCCTAGTCTATCTGGTGGCTTTCCTTCCAAAAATAAATTCTCCAGTTGATTTCGTTCCGTTTCGACTCCGTTTGATATTCCTTTTCTTCGAAACACTGAAATAGGCATAAAACAGCAAATCTGGGCTGGGCCTCCGGTTAGTAGGTTAGTCCCAAAAATAATATAAAAGTGGATAATAAAGCCCAATATTGCCCAAAACAGTAGATAATATAGCATGGAGCAATCAAAAATTATAGATACGTTGGAGACGTATCAAGCATCCCCAAGCTTAATTCCTACTCGTCCTCGAGTAGGTAAATGATAAAAAGAATTTTTGATGCGGAGTGCTACTTGGCATAATTTCAATGTAATTCTTCTTAATTGTGGTATGAATATTCAGAACCATAAGATTCAAGACAAAAGTTCATATTGACATAAAAATAATAATACTTCAAGCATACTAACTAAGCAATTATGTCTTCTCAAAATAACATGGCCAAAGAAAGTTCTCCCTACAAAATCATATAGTCTGGCTATGCTCTATCTTCACCACACAAAATATTTAAATCATGCACAACCCCGATGACAAGCCAAGCAATTGTTTCATACTCTAACTTTTTCAAAACTTTTTAATCTTCACGCAATACATGAGCGTGAGCCATGGACATAGCACTATAGGTGGAATAGTATGGTGGTTGTGGAGAAGACAAAAATAGGGGAAGATAGTCTCACATCAACTAGGCGTATCAACGGGTATGGAGATGCCCATCAATAGATATCAATGTGAGTGAGTAGGGATTGCCATGCAACAGATGCACTAGAGCTATAAGTATATGAAAGCTCAAAAAGAAACTAAGTGGTTGTGCATCCAACTTGCTTTCTCATGAAGACCTAGGGCAATTTTGAGGAAGCCCATCATTGGAATATACAAGCCAGGTTCTATAATGAAAGATTCCCATTAGTATATGAAAGTGATAACATGAGAGACTCTCTACTATGAAGATCATGGTGCTACTTTGAAGCACAAGTGTGGTAAAAGGATAGTAACATTGTCCCTTCTCTCTTTTTCTCTCATTTTTTATTTAATATTTTTTTGGGTCTTTTCCTCTCTTTTTTATGGCCTATTTTCTTTCTTTCTTTTTTGGGCTTCTTTGGCCTCCTTTATTTATTTTTCGTCCGGAGTCTCATCCCGACTTGTGGGGGAATCATAGTCTCCATCATCCTTTCCACACTGGGACAATGCTCTAATAATGATGATCATCACACTTTTATTTTTCTTACAACTCAAGAATTACAACTCGATACTTAGAACAAAATATGACTCTATATGAATGCCTCCGGCGGTGTACCGGGATATGCAATGAATCAAGAGTGACATGTATGAAAGAATTATGAACGGTGGCTTTGCCACAAATACGATGTCGACTACATGATCATGCTAGCAATATGACAATGATGGAGTGTGTCATAATAAACAGAATGGTGGAAGGTTGCATGGAAATATATCTCGGAATGGCTATGGAAATGCCATAATAGGTAGGTATGGTGGCTATTTTGAGGAAGGTATATGGTGGGTGTATGATACCGGCGAAAGGTGCGCGGTATTAGAGAGGCTAGCAAAGGTGGAAGGGTGAGAGTGCGTATAATCCATGGATTCAACATTAGTCATAAAGAACTCATATACTTATTACAAAAATCTAGAAGTTATCAAATCAAAGTATTACGCGCATGCTCCTAGGGGGATAGATTGGTAGGAAAATACCATCGCTTGTCCCCGACCACCACTCATAACGAAGACAATCAATAAATAAATCATGCTCCGACTTCATCACATAACGGTTCACCATGCGTGCATGCTACGGGAATCACAAACTTCAACACAAGTATTTCTCAAATTCACAACTACTCAACAAGCATGACTCTAATATTACCATCCTCATATCTCAAAACAATCATCAAGTATCAAACTTCTCTTAGTATTCAACACACTCATAAGAGAATTTTTATTATTAATCTTGCATACCAAGAATATTAGGATTTTAAGGAAATTACCATGCTATTAAGACTCTCAAAATAATCTAAGTGAATCATGAGAGTTCATATATTTCTTAAAAATAAAACTACCACCATGCTCTAAAAGATATAAGTGAAGCACTAGACCAAATGACAAACTACTCCGAAAGATATAAGTGAAGATCAATGAGTAGTTGAATAATCATGCAACTATGTGAAGACTCTCTAACATTTAAGAATTTTAGATCTTGGTATTTTATTCAAACATCAAGCAAAACAAAAGCAAATGACATTCTAAGAATGGCAAACATCATGTGAAGAAGCAAAAACTTAGGATCAACCGATACTAACCGATAGTTGTTGAAGAAGAAAGGTGGGATGCCAACCGGGGCATCCCCAAGCTTAGATGCTTGAGACTTCTTGAAATATTATCTTGGGGTTCCTTGGGCATCCCCAAGCTTGAGCTTTTGTGTCTCCTTAATTCCTCTCATATCATGGTCTCCCTAAATCTCAAAAGCTTCATCCACACAAAACTCAACAATGACTCGTGAGATAAGTTAGTATAAACCATTGCAAAAACCTTATCATACTCTACTGTAGCAAATCACTAAAATTATTATTCAACATTGCATAATAAATGCCTATGCATATTTAATAGTCCTATCCTCAAATAGAATCATTAAAGAAGCAAACATATGCAAACAATGCAAACATAACAGCAATCTGCCTAAACAGAATAGTCTGTAAAGAATTCTGCAACATCCATACTTCCCTAGCTCCAAAAATTATGAAAGAAAATTAAAACTGTAGTAAATTTATCAGAGCTTAATATTCAAAAGGTTTCAACATTTTATCACATTCTGACTTTTCTAGGGAATTATTGCAACAGAGGTAAACTTTCTGTTTTTAAACAGCAACATGTATACTTGTAACATAGGCATAGTAAAGGCTATCCATGCCACTTTTATTGAAATAAAAGATGCAAAACATTGTTCTAAATAACATAAAGGAAATCCTAACAAAATAAATTGACGCTCCAAGCAAAAAACATATCATGTGGTAAATAAAAATATAGCTCCAAGTAAAGTTACCGATGGACGAAGACGAAAGAGGGGATGCCTTCCGGGGCATCCCCAAGCTTAGGCTCTTGGTTGTCCTTGAATATTACCTTGGGGTGCCTTGGGCATCCCCAATCTTAGGCTCTTGCCACTCTTTATTCCATAGTCCATCGAATCCTTACCCAAAACTTGAAAACTTCACAACACAAAACTTAAAGTAGAGAACTCGTGAGCTCCGTTAGTATAAGAAAATAAATCAACACTTCAAGGTACTGTAATGAACTCATTCTTTATTTATATTGGTGTTAAACCTACTGTATTCCAACTTATCTATGGTTCATTCCCTCCTATACTACTCATAGATTCATCAAAATAAGCAAACAACACATAGAAAACAGAATCTGTCAAAAATAGAACAGTCTGTAGTAATCTGGGTCAAACGTATACTTCTGGAACTCATAAAATTCTAAAATGAATTTCTGGACCTGAGTAATTTATCTATTAATCATATGCAAAAAGAATTAACTAAATATCACTCTCCAAATAAAAATGGCAGCAATTCTCGTGACCGCTAAAGTTTCTGTTTTACAGCAAGATCAACAAGACTTTCCCCAAGTCTTCCCAAAGGTTCTACTTGGCACAGACACTAATTAAAAGCATAAAACCACATCTAAACAGAGGCTAGATGAATTATTTATTAAAACAGGAACAAAAAGCAAGGAATAAAAATAAAGTTGGGTTGCCTCCCAACAAGCGCTATCGTTTAACGCTCCTAGCTAGGCATGATGATTTCAATGATGCTCACATAAAAGATAAGAATTGTAACATAAAGAGAGAATCATGAAGAATATGACTAGCACATTTAAGTCTAAAATGCTTCCTATGCATAGGGATTTTGTGAGCAAAAAACTTGTGGGAACAAGAATCAACTTGCATAGGAAGGTAAAACGAGCATAACTTCAAAATTTTAAGCACATAGAGAGGAAACTTGATATTATTGCAATTCCTACAAGCATATGTTCCTCCCTCATAATAATTTTCAGTAGTATCATGAATGAATTCAACAATATAACCAGCACCTAAAGTATTCTTTTCATGAACTACAAGCATAGAAAATTTACTACTGTCCACACAAGCAAAATTCTTCTCATTAATAGTAGTGGCAGCAAACTCAACGGAATAACTATCACGGGATTGAAAATTGAAATCAAGATGACAAGTTTTATTGTTATTATTATTCTTTAAAGCATA
This sequence comes from Triticum dicoccoides, assembly GCF_002162155.2. Taxonomy (NCBI): domain Eukaryota; kingdom Viridiplantae; phylum Streptophyta; class Magnoliopsida; order Poales; family Poaceae; genus Triticum; species Triticum dicoccoides. The sequence continues at coordinate 317,013,986 of NC_041380.1, read as the reverse complement.
CGTGTCATCACAATAATCATCATACATAGGAGGCATGCTTTCATCATAATAAATTTGCTCATCAAAACTTGGGGGACAAAAATACCATCTTCATCAAACATAGCTTCCCCAAGGTTGTGGCTTTGCATATCATTAGCATCATGGATATTCAAGGAATTCATACTAACAACATTGCAATCATTCTCATCATTCAAATATTTAGTGCCAAACATTTTATAGATTTCTTCTTCTAGCACTTGAGCACAATTATCCTTTCCATCATACTCACGAAAGATATTAAAAAGGTGAAGCGTATGAGACAAACTCAATTCCATTTTTTATAGTTTTCTTTTATAAACTAAACTAGTGATAAAACAAGAAACTAAAAGACAAGATTGCAAGATCTAAAGATATACCTTCAAGCACTCACCTCCCCGGCAACGGCGCCAGAAAAGAGCTTGATGTCTACTACACAACCTTCTTCTTGTAGACGTTGTTGGGCCTCCAAGTGCAGAGGTTTGTAGGACAGTAGCAAATTTCCCTCAAGTGGATGACCTAAGGTTTATCAATCCGTAGGAGGCGTAGGATGAAGATGGTCTCTCTCAAGCAACCCTGCAACCAAATAACAAAGAGTCTCTTGTGTCCCCAACACACCCAATACAATGGTAAATTGTATAGGTGCACTAGTTCGGCGAAGAGATGGTGATACAAGTGCAATATGGATAGTAGATAAAGGTTTTTGTAATCTGAAATTATAAAAACAGCAAGGTAACTAATGATAAAAGTGAGCACAAACGGTATTGCAATGCGTTGAAACAAGACCTAGGGTTCATACTTTTGCTAGTGTAAGTTCTCTCAACAATACTAACATAATTGGATCACATAACTATCCCTCAACATGCAACAAAGAGTCACTCCAAAGTCACTAATAGTGGAGAACGAACGAAGAGATTATGGTAGGGTACAAAACCACCTCAAAGTTATTATTTCCAATCAATCCGTTGGGCTATTCCTATAAGTGTCACAAACAGCCCTAGAGTTCGTACTAGAATAACACCTTAAGACACAAATCAACCAAAACACTAATGTCACCAAGATACTCCAATGTCACCTCAAGTATCCGTGGGTATGATTATACTATATGCGTCACACAATCTCAGATTCATCTATTCAACCAACACAAAGGACCTCAAAGAGTGCCCCAAAGTTCCTACCGGAGAATCACGACGAAAACATGTGCCAACCCCTATGCATAGGTTCATGGGCGGAACCCACAAGTTGATCACCAAAACATACATCAAGTGAATCACGTGGTATCCCATTGTCACCACAGATACGCACGGCAAGACATACATCAAGTGTTCTCAAATCTTTAAAGACTCAATCCGATAAGATAACTCCAAAGGGGAAACTCAATTCATTACAAGAGAGTAGAGGGGGGAAGAAACATCATAGGATCCAAATATAATAGCAAAGCTCGCGATACATCAAGATCGTATCACCTCAAGAACATGAGAGAGAGAGAGATCAAACACATAGCTACTGGTACATACCCTCAGCCCCGAGGGAGAACCACTCCCTCCTCGTCATGGAGAGCACCAGGATGATGAAGATGGCCACCGGTGAGGGATCCCCCTCCGGCAGGGTGCCGGAACAGGGTCCCGATTGACTTTTGGTGGCTACAGAGGCTCCTGGCGGCGGAACTCCCGATCTAATCTCTGTTCTGGAAGTTTTACGATACGTAGGTATATATGGGTGCAAGGGGTACATCGGTGGAGCTTCGGGGGCCCCACGAGGCAGGGGGGCGCGCCCTAGGGGGGTGGGCGCACCCCCACCCTCGTGGCCAGCTCCCGTATCTTCTGACGTAGAGTCCAAGTCTATCTGGTGGCTTTCGTTCCAAAAATAACTTCTCCAATTGATTTCGTTCCGTTTCGACTCCGTTTGATATTCCTTTTCTTCGAAACACTGAAATAGGCATAAAACAGCAAATCTGGGTTGGGCCTCCGGTTAATAGGCTAGTACCAAAAATAATATAAAAGTGGATAATAAAGCCCAATATTGCCCAAAACAGTAGATAATATAGCATGGAGCAATCAAAAATTATAGATACGTTGGAGACGTATCATGGGGCAGTACTTTTTCATCTCACGTGTACCACAAGCAACTTTCTTCGACGCTGTTCGTGAAGCAGCCATGGAAGCCATATGCCAGATCGGAGAAATACTTGAAGCAAGACTCTGTTATACTCAGGAATACCTAAGAGAAGTGCATGTAGATATGATGGAGATGAAGCTCAAGGCCACCATGATGAAACAGAAGATTGAAGATTTCAAGGAGCATGTCGCACAATTCCAGTGGGACTGAAGGATCCTCAAGGAGGAAAAATGAATAAAGTGGGAAGTAATGCTTGACCATACCAAACCATGTGGATGGCGGCATTTGTAATGGAGTACCTTTTTGGAATTTGGATTTCCAAAAAATGGTTAAGGATGTAATAAAAGATTTGATATGAAAATAATATGATTTATGGATGAACTAGTGCATTTAATTTTAAGTGTGGTAGTACTTCGTAAAGCCACAGGATCAATGAAGAAAGAAAGGTGTTGTTCATGACGGTCCATAGAAAGGATCCAGACGAAATAAGTTGGAGTTTGATTATGATGGTTACCCCAAGAGTATGACAAAATGAAGTACTATTGGATTTAAAGGAGGTGTAATGTTGGAATATGGAACAACTGTAACTCCACGGATGAGTTAACACTATGCAAGTGCTGAAGTGGACCCATAACCCACAGGCCCAGGATTTGACCAAGGCACAAGCACAATCTTGTTGAAGGAAGAATTCTGGAAGAATCTATGATTTGATCAGCAGACGTTACATAGGATGTTACGTAAACCCTGAGATTGTGAAGAACGATAGATGTTTTGTTCAGCTTGCAGAATCAATGGATTTACCCGAACCCAGTTCAAGGACAAGAGAAATTTCTGCAAAGCTTGTGAGGATGCCCGACTGTTAGAAATACGAGATTCGCTAAACCTTATACAGGGTAATGATCTGGGTGCGGAATGAATTGATCACCATACCGACTTACTCTTATCATTCACTCTTGATATTTGGAATGGTAAATCTGAGAGACTTACCCATAGTAAAGTGACGACGCTCATTGAAGCCTTGCTTAAGCCTTAGAATGGTATGATGATAAACCCATGTACATGGCAGCTGTTGCCAATCGTAGATTATATGGTGAGAATGAAGCCAAGGCCCTTTTTCTTCAGAAACCATTAATGGTAGAGCACCATGAGTATTTTGATAGTTGTCTAGAATGGACGCAGACCTATCAGCTAAGATCCAGTCTCGGACGAACTTCATCTTTAACGAAGCGACAAAAGATTTTGAGGAAAACGCTATGCTTCTGACAGAAGAGCGTTAATGAAGGAGCTATTGTAAGATATGTGAAGAGATAGATATTGTCGGCACTCTAGAGGAAGTATCTGAGTTTATTGGAACTGTAACCTTGCTTTTAAGTGTGGTAGCACCCCTGACCTTTCCGGCCAAAAGATTTTCTAGAAGACCCCCAACCCCTAACATTTTCTTGCTAGCCTCTTCGAATCTCGAGGACGAGATTCATTTTAAGTGTGGTAGTTTGTAACATCCCAAAATTCTAAATTTTGGAATGTTATAATAATTAAAATATATGATTGTTTGATTTATTGTTGAGTGATTGATTGAGTGAAATTGATTGGAATTTTAAACTTTTGAAGTTTTGTTGAGAGGGAATAAAAGGACTTTCCAAAAAAAAGTTTCTGTTTGAAAATATCTGAATTTAGAATTATTTCAAACTTCATGCCACTCAATGATCCTCATGATTTCTTCAATGAAAGAGAGTGGGAAGTAAAGAAAATTTCATTTTGAAGTTATCATTTAAATTTTGTTTTTAACTCAAAGTGGCATTTGAGTTTTATTCAAAAACTTTTCTGACAAAGAACACTTGAACAAAAGTGTTGAGAGGGAGTAACATGACACCCCAAAAATGTTGGAATAAATTTTCCATAGAGTTTTGAAAGTCATTTTGATTTTTGTTTGAATTTTAAAAAATGACTTTCCGAAAAGTATTTTATTTGCCCCTGGAAAATATCCCATTAAATTGGGCTTAATTTTCTGATCATTTTGATATATAATACTCCTATATTTTGTTTTCATTTTATTTTATAAAATGATTTTCTTCACAGGTTATTCAAAAAAAGGGAAGGTACTGTTTTTTTGGGCCAAATCCGGCCTGATCCGAACCGAATCATCTCTTTCCTCCAGGCAAGATACTCACGATCTCCAGCCACCGCCAGAATCGTGGGATTCGCGAAATCCCTTGCCCCCTCCTCCAAGACGAACTCCTCCCCTATAAATAGCCACCTCGTGCATCCATTCCCCCACCTAGTCCCTCATGTCCTCGCCCCACGTCGCCGAGCCGCCCCGCCGGAGTTCGCCGGAGCCGCCGCCACCATTTGCTCCGCCCCACCCACCGCCGGCCCTCGCCGCCACCCACCAGCTGCTCCACCCCGCTCCGCCGCCCCTCCCCGTCCCCTCGCCTCGCCCGGAGGACCACCGGAGCCACTCCGCCCGGGCCCCTCGCCGGAAGAGCTACAGTAATCCTGACCTGCCTTTTTTCGTTCTGTTTTTAAAACAGAATAGTTTCAATCTTGTAAAATCCATAGTTAATTATCTACGAGGTATTTTTGAGTGATTCCAACTGCCTTGGATCAAAAAATTTATGAAGTTTCTGTTAGTTAAATTTTATTTCACATTTGAGCAGTTTAAATTTGTGTTTGTATGAATTTTCGCAAATCACTAGATTTGAGCTATTTTGAGTTAGGAATATTATTTTTGACCGATTCTTTTTGCTACTGGTTACTTATTAGACCAGCTACACAGTTGTATTTAGTTTGCATGTTAGTGAGTTAGTTAGATTAGCTTTTTATTGTAAACAGTACTGTTTACTCAGTTTTTAGTACTGTTTGTAGTTTAATTATTATTAATTAGTTTTAATTAGTTTCTTTTGCTAGTTTTCGCCAGTGTGTCATATATTCTATTATTTTACAATAGGTAATTTCTTGGATGTATTAGACTTAGTATTCTTGAGGTTCTAGGTGTTGTTTGTTGTATGACTAGTTGCTAGCAATAGGAATAGTGTTAGAGGTTCTAGGTACTGTTAGAATTTTATTATAGGAAAAATACTTTATGTTACTTAGCGAATAATTATTTTCACCTTGTGTTAAGTATTTTTGTTTTAGGATTTTTACTTGTTGTTAAGTAGACTTGTGGTGGTGTAGATTAGCCATATAAGTTTATTTGAGTGATTTGGAGTTTTATTTGGTTTTTACCTTCGATCCTATTTCAATTTCGTTGTTACTTTGATTGTTATGATTGAGTGCTAGAATGATTGCTTATGTGAATAATATGCTTGCTTGTATAGATTTCATCGGAGAGTGACGACTAGTTTATCAAGTTTTTAAGAGTGATAATATCTTCACCAACTGACCAGGCAAGTTCACTTTGACCATGTTTTCATACCTATGTTTTATTTGCATGTAGTAGCACCCTTTCAATAATCCCTCCAGTAGTGTTATTGAATCTTGTAGTTGAGTAGAATGCATGAGGTAGAAACCCATCTCCCTATTACTGACGTTATATAGTTTTAATGCTACGCTATAGTAGACGGGGTTTGGTATGAGTGCATGGGAGTGGTGTGAAGAAGGAGGACTCTACGTAAATGGTGACAACTTCATGATGGCACCGGCAAGGACTGCATCTTCAGGACTCCTCAAGATTTCGAGACTCGAGACAAGAATTCAATACACACTACTAGGTGAAGGACAGTTGACGGGCACCCTGGAGAAACCAGTGGTTGGCCGGGATGCATGGAGAAGCGCCATGACATCTTGCGGAAAGCTTCACCCAGACTCAAAGAGACAGAAGAATACTTCATGCCCGGAAGCTTACCTGTGCAACCGCAAGTCACTATGGGCTTTGGCTTGGTTGACCTTAGTGGTGACTCTGGCTGGGACGGTGCTAGCAGATGTAGAACTATGGTAGGATTGGATGAGCACCGGACAGTGGTCAGAGGAACTCTTTGGAAGACCATGTTTCGGTCATCTTGTTCTGAAACACCCTGAAGTGCGAGAACATAAAAGAGGGATCGAATCTTGCGGGTAAAGTGTACAAACCTCTGCAGAGGGTTAAAACCTAATCGATTAGCCGTGTCCCCGGTTACAGACAATTTCAGCCTCTGGACTTGGATCTATCTTGGAACTCTCAACACCGGACTGATAACTTAATTATGGGCAACTTATGATGATTTGGGCAATGAGACATCGTTGGGAACCATGTCATGATAGAAAACTCCATAGTACAGACTCCGGTTAATTCCTTTGATGTAGGGAAAATAAAACCAGCTTTTATGCAAACAAAACTCAGATACAGAGCCACAAAACCATATTGCATATAGTATAGTTTATCATTTGTTTTCTCTTATTGTGATCTTGCCGGTACATTCAATGTACTGACCTACATGGCTGCAACGTATCATGTTGCAGATATTTCTTCGACGAGTAAGAGTTACGATACAGGGTTACGGTCTACACTCAACCTGCCGATGGCGTTGATGGGACTCCACACCCGATTGTTTGTTTCCGCTGAGACTTATGAGGTATATATCAGTTTTACGTTATTTATACATGTGATTGCACTTTGATATATGCATTGATGTACTGTGTGTGCCAGCATACCGATCCAGGGATGGCACAGATACACAGAGGCTTGACCGTCTGAGGTCAGGTCGCTACACTTGGGCATCCCCAAGCTTGAGCTCTTGTGTCTTCTTCATTCTTCTCATAAAACGGTTTCCCTAATTTTTAAAAACTTCATCCACACAAAACTCAACAAGAACTCGTAAGATATGTTAGTATAAATCAATGCAACACCTTATCATTCTCTACTGTAACAAATCACTAAAATTATTATTTAACAATGCATACTAAATTCCTCTGCATATTTAATAGTCCTATCCTTAAATAGAATCATTAAACAAGCAAACATATGCAAACATAACAACATTCTGTCTAAACAGAACAGTCTGTAAAGGATGCAAGAGGATCCATACTTCTTTAACTCCAAAAATTATGAAAATTTACCACACTATAGAAAATATATCAGAACTTATTGTGCAAAATGTTTCAACATTTTATCACATTCTTACTTTTCTAGGGAATTTTTGCAACAGCGATAAACTTTCTGTTTTGAAACAGCAACTCATATACTTGCAAAATAAGCATGGTGAAGGCTATACTTGACATTTTTGTTGAAATGAAATATGCAAAACATTATTCTAAATATCAGTAAGAAAATAAAAATAAAATAAAATGACGCTTCAAGAAAAACACATATCATGTGACGAATACAAATATAGCCTCAAGTAAGGTTACCGATAATGTTGGAGACGAAAGAGGGGATGCCCCTCCGGGGCATCCCCAAGCTTAGTTGTTTGGATCTTACTTGAATATTACCTTGGTGTGCCTCGGGCATCCCCAGGCTTAGGTTCTTGTCACTCCTTATTCTCCTCATATCGACATCTCACACAAAACATGAAAACTTCAATCACACAAAACTTAACAGAATTTCATGAGATAGGTTAGTATGATAAAGAGCAAATCATTTCACTTTGGTATTGTCAAAGAAAAGATTCATAATTGTTTCCACACAATTCCTACAGTATCATATCATTTCCACAATTTATATTGAGTAATATAAGCCATAGAAACTAGGAAACAAGGAAACTATGCATTGAAAACGGAATCTATCAAAAACAGAATAGTCTGAAGTAATCTGTACTACTTCTGCTACTCCAAAAATTCTTAAAAATTAGGAAAACATGGGAAATTTGTACATCAATCTTGTGCAAAAATTATCAGGATTTTATCACGCTTCTGGGAAAAATGAAAATTATTTTACTGGGCGCAAAAGTTTCTGTTTTTCAGCGAGATCAAATCAACTATCTCCACAGACCACCCCGAAGGTCTTACTTGGCACTTTATTGAAATGAAAGCTATAAAACATGATTAATACAGTAGCTTAATCATGTGAACACACAAAAACAGTATGGGTAAATGTTGGGTTGTCTCCCAACAAGCACTTTTCTTTAATGCATTTTTAGCTAGGCATGATGATTTCAATGATGCTCTCATAAAAGATAAGAATTGAAACATAACAAGAGCATCATGAAGCATATGACTAGCATATTTAAGTCTAACCCACATCCATTGCATAGGGATTTTGTGATCAAACAATTCATGAGAGGAAGAATCAACTAGCATAGGAAGGCAAAAAAAACATAACTTCAAGATTTCAACACATAGAGAGGAAACTTGATATTATTGCAATTCCTACAAGCATAAGTTCCTCCCTCATAATTACTTTTAGTAGAATCATGAAGAAATTTAACAACATAACTATCACATAAAGCATTCTTTTCATGATCCACAAGCATAGAAATTCTATTACTCTCCACATAAGAAAATTTCTTCTCATTCACAATGGTGGGAGTATCATATGAAACTCGAATACTATAAATTGTTTCCACATTAAAAGAGTAAAGTTCAGAAAAAGGGTAATCATAACTATGAAAAGTTTTAAAAATATAATCATTAATAATTTTTATAACATAAGTATCATCACAATAGTCATCACAATTAGCAACTTTGTTCTCATCATAGATAGGAGGCATGCAATGGTCATAGCAAATTTGATCATTCAAAGTAGGGGGGCTAAAAAGATCATATTCATTAAGAATATCATCCCCAAGCTTGGGACAAACATTAATTGCAGTAAATAAATTATCAAACATGTCATTCTCATCAAACATAGCATCCCCAAGATTGTGGCTTGGCATATCATAAGCATAATCACTCTCATCATTAATTATATGAATAGCACCAACGGTATAACAGTTGCTATCATCATAATTTCCCAAGTTGGTGCCAAAAAGATTTCCAAGATTATAAGAAGTATCATTATCTTCCCAATCATAATCATCACAACAAGCAATAGGCATAACAAAATCATCATCAAGTGCATCATCTCCCACAATTATTTTTGATTCATTTTCATGAGGCACAACAATAATAGGAGCAACACTATTTGGGAGAGATACCTTTTTACCTCTATTCTTTCTTCTTTTCTTCTTCTTCACCACATCACTTGTGGGTTTAATTAATTTTTTCAAGCTTCTTATTGATGAGATTGGTTGAATAGGGAGCTCCTCTTCGTCACCTATTTCATCATGAGAGACAATCGGAGGGAAAGTGGAAATCTTTACCCTTTCATTAGTATTCCTTTTATATTATATTGGTTTCCCCATATTTCTATAGTTGGCAATATAAGAATTCTCATTTCAATTTACCATGCAAAACATATAGATATTCTTTAGTTTAGTTTCAATGTCATCCGTGAGAATGAATACTTCAAACCAACAATTTTTATGTGTCAATTCTTCACTCCCCAAGAATAAACAAAGTTCATTATAAAGTTCTAGGGTGATCAAGTTATTGCAATATTTGGACATGATTCGATCATGAAAAAGCATGCATTGGAAATTAAGATGACCAACCTTATTGCAAATTTCACAAGTTATAGGACAAAGGGAACATAATTTTATAGCAAATTCATCTATCACTTTGAACAAAGAATTGGTTCTGTCATGTTTATGCTTCTTACAAAACTCTATCTTCCCTATAAGGAACGTATTCACAAACTTTATGCACTCCACAAAAATTGACATGCTTATAAGAAACATTTTTGTCATTACTTGTGCAATCATCATTAGCATTTTGGATATTCAAAGAATTCATACTAACAACATTGCAATAATGCTCATCATTCAAATATTTTGTGCCAAACATTTTATTGACTTCTTCTTGTAACAATTGAGCACAATTTTTTGATCCATCATTTTCAAGAAAGATATTATAAAGATGATCAATAATATGATGCAACCTAAATTCCATTTTTATGTAGTTTTTTTTATAAACCAGACTAGTGATAAAACTAGACACTAAAAGATTTGATTCCAAGATTTAAAGATATACCTTCAAGAACTCACTTCCCCGGCAACGGCGCCAGAAAAGAGCTTCATTGACGGGATGCAAGTGCCGCTTACCTAACCTCCCCGGCAACGGCGCCAGAAAAGAGCTTGATGTCCACCACACAACTTGTTCTTCTAGATTCGTGTTGGGCGTCCAAGCGCAGAGTTTTGTAGGACAGTAGCAAATTCACCTCAAGTGGATGACCAAAGGTTTATCAATCCGTGGGAGGTGTAGGATGAAGATGGTCTCTCTCAAACAACCCTGCAACCCAAAAATAAAAAGTCTCTTGTGTCCCCAACACACCAAATACAATGGTAATTTGTATAGGTGCACTAGTTCGGCCAAGAGATGGTAATAAAAGCGTAGTAATGATAGTAGATATTGATTTTTGTAATATAGATAACCCACAAGTCTAGGGGGTCAATTGTAGCCTCTTTCGATAAGTAAGAGTGTCGAACCCAACTAGGAGCTAAAGGTAGAACAAATATTCCCTCAAGTTCTATCGACCACCGATACAACTCTACGCACGCTTAACGTTCGCTTTACCTAGAACAAGTATGAAACTAGAAGTACTTTGTAGGTGTAACGGGATAGGTTTGCAAGAATATAAAGAGCATATAAATAAAAACTAGGGGTTGTTTAGGTAAAGAAGCAATAAAGTTAGTATAGCGAGTATGGAAAAGTGGTGGTAGGAGTTGCGAAATTATCCCTAAGCAACTGACTACTTTACTAGACCGATAGCAAGTTTTATGTGGGAGAGGCCACTGCTAGCATGTCATCCCTGACTTGGAATTCTATGCACTTATGATTGGAACTATTAGCAAGCATCCACAACTACTAACGTTCATTAAGGTAAAACCCAACCATAGCATTAAGATATATTGGTCCCCCTTCAATCCCGTATGCATCAATTTCTATGCTAGGTTAAAGCTTTTGTCACTCTTGCCCTCCAATACATAGTCCTATCAACATACAACTAACCCTATGGTGTGATCCACGCGCGCGCTCATATGATGGGCACCAAAGGACAGCAACATAACCACAACCAAATTAAAACAATCATAGCAATTTACCAATTACCGATAGGACACCGAAAATCTACTCAGACACCATAGGATGGCAACACATCATTGGATAATAATATGAAGCATAAAGCACCATGCTCAAGTAGAGGGTACAGCGGGTTGCGAGAGAGTGGACCACTGTAGATAGATGGGGGAAGGTGATGAAGATGTTGGTGAAGATGACATAGGTGTTGGTGTAGATCGCCGTCACACGATGATGGCCCCCGCGGCGTTCCGGTGCCACCGGGAGAGAGGGGGAGAGAGCCCCCATTCTTCTTCTTCTTCCTTGACCTTCTCCCTAGATGGGAGAAGGGTTTCCCTCTGGTCCTTGGCTTCCATGGCATGGGAGGGGCGAGAGCCCCTCCGAATTGGTTCTGTCTCTTTGTCTCTCTCTGTTTTTGCGTTTCAGATTCTGCCCTTTCACCATTTCTTATATTCCTGGAGATCTGTAACTCCGATTGGGCTGGAATTTTAACATGATTTCTATCCGTATATTGGCTTTCTTGTGGCGGAAGAAGGGCACCAACCGCCTTACGGGATGGCCATGAGGGCCCAAGGCGCGCCTGGCCCCGTGGGGCGTGCCCCCCTTCCTCGTGGCCCCCTCGGGCATCGTCCCGCGTTGATTCTTCTTCCCAAAAACCACATATATTCCAAAAAAAATCTCCGCCAGTTTTTATCCCGTTTGGACTCCGTTTGATATGGATTTTCTGCGAAACAAAAAACATGCAAGAAAAAGGAACTGGCACTGGGCACTGGATCAATATGTTAGTCCCAAAAATAGTATAAAAAGTTGCCAAAAGTATATGAAAGTTTTATAATATTGACATGGAACAATCAAAAATTATAGATATGACGGAGACGTATCAGCATCCCCAAGCTTAATTCCTGCTCGCCCTCGAGTAGGTAAATGATAAAAAAGATAATGTTTGATGTGGAATGCTACCTTCCATAATCTTGATCATGTAATCTATTCATGGCATGAATATTAGTACACGAGTGATTCAAAGCAATAGTCTATCATTTGACATTAAGACAATAATACTTCAAGCATACTAATAACATGGCCAAGGAAAGTTATCCCTATAAAATCATATGGTCTAGCTATGCTCCATCTTCACCACACAAAATAGTCAAATCATGCACAACCCCGATGACAAGCCAAGCAGTTGTTTCATACTTTTGACGTCCTCAAGCCTTTTCAACTTTCACGCAATACATGAGCGTGAGCCATGGACATAACACTATAGGTGGAATAGAATATGATGGTGGAGGTTGTGTGGAGAAGACAAAAAGGAGAAAGTCTCACATCGACGCGGCTAATCAGCGGGCTACGGAGATGCCCATCAATTGATGCCAATGCAAGGAGTAGGGATTGCCATGCAATGGATGCACTAAGAGCTATAAGTGTATGAAAGCTCAAACTGAAACTTAGTGGGTGTGCATCCAACTTTCTTGCTCATGAAGACCTAGGGCATTTGAGGAATCCCATCATTGGAATATACAAGCCAAGTTCTATAATGAAAATTCCCATTAGTATATGAAAGTGATAACTCAAGAGACTCTCTATATGAAGAACATGGTGCTACTCTGAAGCACAAGTGTGGTAAAAGGATAGTAACATTGTCCCTTCTCTCTTTTCTCTCTCTTTCTCTTTTTTTGTAGGCTTCTTTGGCCTCTCTCTGTTTTTTTGGATGGGGGGCTTCTTTGGCCACTTTTATTTTGATAACCTCACATGGGACAATGTTCTAATAATGATGATCATTACACTTTTTTATTTACTTACAACTCAATATTACAATTTGATACTAGAACCAAATATGACTTCATATGAATGCCTCCGGCAGTGTACCAGGATGTGCAATGATCTAGCGTAGCAATGACATCAAAAAACGGACAAGCCATGAAAACATCATGCTAGCTATCTTACGATCATGCAAAGAAATATGACAATAATGCTCAAGTCATGTATATGAAGATGACGGAAGTTGCATGGCAATATATCTCGGAATGGCTACCGAAATGCCATGATAGCTAGGTATGGTGGCTGTTTTGAGGAAGATATAAGCAGGCTTATGTGTGACAGAGTGTATCGTATCACGGGAATTGGATGCACTAGCGAAGTTTGCACGGACTCTTAAGGTGAGAAAGGGCAATGCACGGTACCGAAGAGGCTAGCAATGATGGAAGGGTGAGAGTGCGTATAATCCATGGACTCAACATTAGTCATAAAGAACTCATATACTTACTACATAAGTCTATTAGTCATTGAAACAAAGTACTATGTGCATGCTCCTAGGGGGATAGATTGGTAGTAAAAGACCATCGCTCATCCCCAACCGCCCCTCATAAGGAAGACAATCAATAAATACCTCATGCTCCAACTTCGTTACATAACGGTTCACCATACGTGCATTCTACGGGAATCACAAACTTCAACACAAGTATTTCTACAATCCAAAACTAACCACTAGCATGAATCTAATATCACCATCTTTATATCGCAAAACTATTGCAAGGAATCAAACATATCATATTTGGTGATCTACAAGTTTTATGTAGGATTTTATGACTAACCATGTGAATGACCAATTCCTGTCATATCTCTAAATAGATATAAGTGAAGCAAGAGAGTTTAATTATTTCTACAAAAGATATGCGCATGCTCTAACAAATATAAGTGAAGCAAAAGAGCATTCTAAAAATGGCAGTTTTCTATGTGAAGAGAAACAGGCAATCCAAACTTCAAATGATATAAGTGAAGCACATGAAGCATTCCATAAAGCCATACTCAAAAGATATAAGTGAAGTGCAATGAGCATTCTATAAATCAACCAAGGACTATCTCATACCAGCATGGTGCATAAAATAAAAGTGAAAACTAAATGCAAAAGATGCTCCAAGATTTGCACATATCACATGAACGAAACGAATCTGAAAAATACCGATACTTGTTGAAGAAAGATGGGATGCCTTCCGGGGCATCCACAAGCTTAGACACTTGAGTCTCCTTGAATATTTACTTGGGGTGCCTCGGTCATCCCCAATCTTGAGCTCTTGCCTCTCCTCCTTGTCCTCACATCGAGACCTCCTCGATCTTCGATCACTTCATCCACACAAAACTCAACAGAAAGCTCGGTAAGATCCATTAGTATAATAAAGCAAATCACTACTCTAAGTACTATTGCAAACCAATTCATATTTTGTTTTTGCATTGTAGCTACTGTAATATAACATTTCCATGGCTTAATACACTGATAGAAATCGATAGTTTCATCAAAACAAGCAAACTATGTATCAAAAACAGAATCTGTCTTAAACAGGACAGTCTGTAGTAATCTGAACATGCACCATACCTCTGGTACTCCAACAATTATGAAACAATTAGGAAAAATAAAAAAATTGTATATAAAGACAGTGCAAAAAGTTTCATAACAGTTTGATGTTCCAGTAAAAAATGTAAAATCGCGCACTACAACCAAAGTTTCTGTCTTGCACCGCACAAACCAACAAGCAATGTAAACATCCTAAAGGCAAATCTTGGCACATTATTCTTGTTTTGAAACATTATAAAAGCACACAATAGAAATAAATGACTCTCTAAAACTTCCGGGTTGTCTCCCTGGCAGCGCTTTCTTTAAAGCCATTAAGCTAGGCATATAGTGCTCAAGTAATGGATCCACCCGGATCCCAAGGTATATAAAAGCCAATTTTAATTAACAATGATTTGTGATTTAGTAGTGAGCACAAAGTAACATATATCATGTAATGACGAAGTCTAACTCTCTTACTATGCATCGGCATGTCACAAAAGAACAATTCATGCACACATAGTAAAGGCCAAAGCATAGTATAAATAGTTTCTTACAATTTTATCATATTGGGAACATGGAGAGGCGGAGATGTAGTTCCTCTCTCATAATAATTGCAAGTAGGATTAGCAAGCACATGCATAATATATCTATCAAAATCATCATGTGTAGTAGTAAAACGCAACCCATCAATACAATCCTTAATAAGGGCAAACTTCTCCGATATAGTGTAGTCGTAAGAATTCAAAAAGATAATAGGACTATCATGCGTGGGTGCAATAGCAAAAATTTCATGTTTAACATAAGGAACTATAGCAAGTTCATCTCCATAAGCATAATTCATATTGGCATCTTGGCCACAAACATAGCAAGCATCATCAAAAAGGGATATTTCAAATGAATCAACGGGATCATAACAATCATCATAGCAATCATCCTTCGGTAAGCACGAAGGGAAATTAAACAATGTATGAGTTGAAGAGTTACTCTAATTAGAAGGTGGGCATGGGTAGCTAATCCTCTCTTCCTCCTTTTGTTCTTCGCTCTCCTCATCATCTTTTTCATCCAATGAGCTCACAGTTTCATCAATTTCTTCTTCCATAGACTCCTGCAAAATATTAATCTCTTCTTGGACAGCGGATACTCTCTCAATAAAATCATCAATATCAGAATTGAATCATAATTCTCGTAGCAATATTTAAGTATAGCAAAAATTTCAGGTCTGTAAACAACATCATCAAGATTTTCACACTCTTTAAAGAAAGATCCAATTTCATAAGCACCCTTAAAATAAACAAATTCTTCTATTCGTTCCACATCATAGTAATCATATATAACATTAGCATAAGAAGCTAAGGTTTCATTATCATTAAATTTGCATGAAGAGGGAAGGTGTGGAGCCTTCATCCTAGAGCAACATGTATAATCATATCTCAAGCATAGTTGTTGAGCATACCAATGCAACATATGAATTTGATCCCATAATAGTTTCCCTTTTTGAGTCAAGTGATAATCCGTAAAGTATTCACGTTGATCCAACGTGTGTCCCATTACATAATTGAATGGTGTTTTCTCAGGATTATTAAAGTAGTGCATAATATCTTTCACATAATGAGCATCGAGGGTTTTAGGAGGTTCCCCATCTCCATGAGTAGCAAGTAAACCTATTTTTTTGGTATTTCGTGTTCCATATCCACAATTAAAGATAGAGAACAACTTAGAACAGAAAATAAAAATTACTTAGTGATAAAGCAAACAAGCACACATGAGAATATTCACCCCACGCTATAACTCCCCGGCAACGGCGCCAGAAAAAGGTCTTGATAACCCACAAGTATAGGGGATCAATTGTAGCCTCTTTCGATAAGTAAGAGTGTCGAACCCAACGAGGAGCTAAAGGTAGAACAAATATTCCCTCAAGTTCTATCGACCATCGATACAACTCTACGCACGCTTAACATTCGCTTTACCTAGAACAAGTATGAAACTAGAAGTACTTTGTAGGTGTAACGGGAGAGGTTTGCAAGAATATAAAGAGCACATAAATAAAAACTAGGGGCTGTTTAGGTAAAGAAGCAACGAAGTTAGTATAGCGAGTATGGAAAAGTGCTGGTAGGAGTTGCGAAATTGTCCCTAAGCAATTGACTACTTTACTAGACCGATAGCAAGTTTTATGTGGGAGAGGCCACTGCTAGCATGTCATCCCTAACTTGGAATGCTATGCACTTATGATTGGAACTATTAGCAAGCATCCGCAACTACTAATGTTCTTTAAGGTAAAACCCAACAATAGCATTAAGATATATTGGTCCCCCTTCAATCCCGCATGCATCAATTTCTATGCTAGGTTGAAGCTTCTATCACTCTTGCCCTCCAATACATAGTCCTATCAACATCAACTAACCCTATGTTGTGATCCACGCGCGCACTCATATGATGGGCAGCAAAGGACAGCAACATAACCACAAGAAAATTAAACCAATCATAGCAATTAACCAATTACCGATAGGACAACAAAAATCTACTCAGACATCATAGGATGGCAACGCATCATTGGATAATAATATGAAGCATAAAGCACCATGTTCAAGTAGAGGGTACATCGGGTTGCGTAAGAGTGGACCGCTATAGATAGATGGAGGAAGGTGATGAATATGTTGGTGAAGATGAAGGAGGTGTTGGTGTAGATCGCCGTCACACGATGATGGCCCCCGCGGCGTTCCGGCGCCACCGGGAGAGAGGGGAGAGAGCCCCCCTTCTTCTTCTTCTTCCTTGACCTTCTCCCTAGATGGAAGAAGGGTTTCCCCTTTGGTCCTTGGCTTTCATGGCATGGGAGGGGCGAGAACCCCTCTGAGATTGGATCTGTCTCTTTGTCTCTCTCTGTTTTTGCCTTTCAGATTCTGCCCTTTACCGTTTCTTATATTGCCGGAGATCCATAACTCCGATGGGGCTGAAATTTTAACACGATTTCTATCCGGATATTGGCTTTGTTGCGGCGAAAGAAGGGCACCAACCGCCTTATGAGGTGTCCATGAGGGCCCAGGGCGTGCCCCCCTTCCTCGTGGCCCCCTCGGGCATCGTCTCGCATTGATTCTTCTTCCCAAAAATCACATATATTCCAAAAAAAATCTCCTTCAGTTTTTATCCCGTTTGGACTCCGTTTGATATGGATTTTCTGCGAAACAAAAAACATGCAACAAACAGGAACTGGCATTGGATCAATATGGTAGTCCCAAAAGTAGTATAAAAAGTTGCCAAAAGTATATGAAAGTTGTATAGTATTGGCATGGAACAATCAAAAATTGTAGATACGACGGAGATGTATCAAATATGAACAATAAAAAACAACAAGGTAGCAAGTAACAAAAGTGATCACAAACGGTATTGCAATGCTTGAAAATGAGGCCTAGGGTCCGTACTTTTGCTAGTGCAATCTCTCAACAATGCTAATATAATTGGATCATATAACCATCCCTCAAGGTGCAATGAAGAATCACTCCAAAGTTCTTATCTAGCGGAGAACATAAGATGAAATTGTTTGTAGGGTACAAAACCACCTCAAAGCTATTCTTTCCGATCAATCTATCCTAGACTTCGTACTAAAATAAAACTAAGTTATTATTTCCGATCGATCTAACCAAGAGTTCGTACTAAAATAACACCATATGATACACATCAACCAACTCTAATGTCACCTAGATACTCCAATGTCACCACGAGTATCCGTGAGTTGATTATGTGATATGCATCAAACAATTTCAGATTCATAATACTCAATCCAACACAAAGAACCTCAAAGAGTGCCCTGAGATTTCTACAGGAGAAACAAAGACGAGAATGTGCATAAACCCCTATGCATAGATTACCCCAATGTCTCATTGGGAATCCGCAATTTGAGTGCCAAAACACATATCAAGTGAATCAATATAATACCCCATTGTCACCACGGGTATTCATATGCGAGACATATATCAAGTGCTCTCAAATCCATAAAAGTATTCAATCCGATAAAACGAAATCTCAAAGAGAAAACCCAATTCACAACAAGATAGAGAGGGGAAAACACCATATGATCCGACTATATTAACAAAGACCGCGATACATCAAGATCGTGACATCTCAAGAACAAGAGAGAGAGAGATATTAAAAACATAGCTACTGGTACGAACCCTCAGCCCCGAGGGTGGACTACTCCCTCCTCATCATGGTGGCCACCGGGATGATGAAGATGGCCACCGGTGATGATTTTCCCCTCCGGCAGAGTGCCGGAATGGGGTCTAGATTGGTTTTTCATGGCTACAGAGGCTTGCGGCGGCGGAACTTCTGATCTAGGGTTATTTCTAATGGTTTCTCTATTTATAGGATTTTTTGGCGTTGGTTTCATGCGAAGATGGGCCTCGAGGTGAGCACAACCCCCGAGGCACGGACAAGGGCCCAAGCGCGCCCCGGTGTATTGTGCCCTACTCCTTCACCTTCTGGTCCTTCCACAAAGCTTCGCGGGTCTCTTTTGTTCCAAAAAAAATTGTCAAAAGTTTCAGCTCATTTGGTGCTTTCATTTCTGCACAAAAAACAACACCACGGTAGTTCTGCTGAAAACAACGTCAGTCCGGGTTAGTTCCATGCAAATCATACCAAAACCATATAAAATTGTTGTAAACATGGCATGAATACTTCATAAATTATAGATACATTGGAGACGTATCAATTACCTCTCGTTATGCTGTGATTGCTATTGTTTCTCTCTTCTTCCTTGCATATGGTAGTTTTTGCTTGCCTTGATAAATTATTTTCCTATAAAATGCCTATGCCTAGGAAGTATGTTAGACTTAAACTTGTTTTTCACATGCTAGATGATGTTCTCTTCATGTTTCAATTGCTATATTTCTTGTGAGCGTCATTAAAATTATCAATGCCTATAATATGCAAGGTTCACACAAAGAAGGAGAATTCTGGCAGCGGGAAATCTGGACCTGAAAAAGCTACATCAGGCTACCTATTCTGCACAACTCCAAATGGGCTGAATCTTCACGGGGAATTTTTATGGAATAAATAAGAAATACTGGAGCAAATAACCACCGGAGGGGGCCACCTGGTGAGCACAAGACAACAGGGCACGCCTGGCCCCCCAGGCGCGCCCTGGTGGGTTGTTCTCAGCCCAGCCCACCTCCGGTGCCCATATTCTGGTATATAAGTCATTTTGACCTAGAAAAAAATAAAGGGAGGACTTTTGGGACGAAGCGTCGCTGTCTCGAGGCTGAACTTGGCCAGGAGCACTTATGCTTTCCAGCGAAGCGATTCCGCCGGGGGAACTTTGCGGGAGTCCTGGATTAGGGGGTCCTCGGGTGTCCAGACTATTTGATATGGGCCGGAAAAATGGGCCGTGAAGATAAAAGCATAAGACTTTCCCCCGTGTCTGGGTAGGACTCCTATATGTGTGGAAGGCAAGCTTGGTGCCCGGATATGTTATTTCATTCCCCCACAAACCGACTATGTACAACCCTAGATCCCTCCGATGTGTATATAAACCAGAGGGTTTAGTCCATAGAGGCTATCAGAATTCTCATAGGCTAGGCAACTAGGGTTTAGCCATTACTATCTCGAGGTAGATCAACTCTTGTAGCCCCTATACTCATCGAATACAATCAAGCAGGACGTAGGGTTTTACCTCCGTTAAGAGGGCCCAAACCTGGGTAAACATTGTGTCCCACTTGTCCCTTGTTACCATCAATCCTTAGATGCACAGTTCGGTACCCCCTACCTGAGATCTGCTGGTTTTGACACCAACATTGGTGCTTTCATCGAGAGTTCCACTGTGTCATCGATAGAAGGATTGATGGCTCAACTTGTCTCGGTGATGACGCTGTTTCTGGGAAGATTTTTTCCCTGGTCAACTCTTTGTGTTTGATGGCTTCGCTCTATGGGCCAACTCAACTGGCCACCTTGAGCAGATCGAAAGCTATGCCCCTGGTCACCAGATCAGATTTGGAAGCTTGAATTACATCGATGATATCCGAGGAGACTTGATCTTCAAAGGATTCTCAGCCTCGGTCGCTGCTCCTCATATACATGAAGGAAACCCGTCGGATCCACCATCAGATCCCGTTCAGGGATCGACTCTCGTGCCTGCCCTGGCCTTAGATCTACAGTGGACCACTCTATCCGAAGACGGGAGGATAAGCCTCGCTGGACTCTCTCCCATTACGGAGCTTCCCGCCGGAGACCCAGAGGTGACCATGCTGTCAGCGGGCCCGGAGTCAAACAGGACTCTCCCTGTCATCGGGAAGCCGGACTCATCTTTGGATGTCAACTCCGAACTCTCGAGGTCTGCGTCCATCGAGCACAGTCAAATTACTGGACCAAGCTCCGCGGGTCCTCAGTCACATGTCCAGCTTTCACTCCTAAACGAGGCGTTGGACCTAATGCGATCTCTCGCCATCACAGAAACGTCACTTCCGAACTACTCCCAGCCTGAACTGGGGGCTGAGAGTGGGGAATTTTACATCCCGCCCACCACCCACTTAATAGCCACTGTCGAGGACCTAATCGACATGCTAGACTACGCCTCCGAAGACATCGATGGTATGGATGACGATGTCGGAGCCGAACCAGGCAAAAACCCGCCCATCACTGGGCGTTGGACGGCCACTTCTACTTACGACGTATACAAGGTGGATACATCCAAGAAGAAGGACGATGATGGCGCTCAAGATCCAATTGAGGACAAGCCCGTCGAGGCACCACCAAAGCATCAACATCAGCGGCGGCGCTCAAGATCGCGTCGGGAGAAGGAAGGCAATACCGACACTAGGGGCAATGATACTCCGGAGAATGCAAAGACACTGACCAACCCGTTGAGCCTGCGTTCGAGCAGGATGAAAGGGAAGAAGGCAAATACAGCCCCGAACCCGCCGATCAGGAGGATTCGGAAGACAGTAATTATTTACCTGCCTCCGAAGAGGATGTCAGCCTTGGAAATGAAGATTTCATCGTACCAGAGGAACCCCTCGAACAAAAACACTTCAAGTGATAGCTCATCGCCACTGCAAGGAGCCTCAAAAAGAAATAGCAATAGCTCCAAGCCGAACAAGATACGCTCAACGAAAGATGGACCAAAGTCCTGGCTGCCGAGGAATATGGCCTCGAGCACCCGACAAAGAGATACCCAAAACACAGGCTACTACCACAATTCGACGACGAGGCCCTTGAGCCAATACCATCAAGATACAATCATGCTGATGAACCGGACTGACCACCATGTGGATGGGACAAAGCGTCCAATTATGCCGAACACCAGCCCGCGCCACCTCGCCATAGAGGCAAAGAGGCAGTGGCTCCAGGCTACACGTACGACTTACGTCAGGACCTGGACAATTGAGCGGGCTAGACCAGATCAATCTACTGATCAAGGCGACGTGCTCCAACATGAGACGACGGCCATCAAGCCTGGCATGATAAGCATAAGCAAGTTCGGGCTGACAACCGAACACGGATGTAATTCGAACTCCGTCATGATGTTGCCCGATATAGAGGCGCCGCACACCCCATGTGCTTTACCGATGAGGTAATGCAACACCAGTTTCTGGAAGGGTTTAAACCCGTAAACATCGAGGCATACGATGGAACGACAGATCCCGCTGTATGGATTGAAGATTTTCTTCTCCGCATTCACATGGCTCGCGGTGATGATCTCCACGCCATCAAATACCTCCCCCTAAAGTTAAAAGGACCATCATGACACTGGTTGGATAGCCTCCCAGAGAACTCCATTGGCAGTTGGTAGGACCTGGAGGAAGCTTTTCGAGACAACTTCCAAGGCACTTATGTCCGGCCACCGGACGCTGATGACCTTAGTCACATAGTCCAGCAACCCGGAGAATCAGCTCGCAAACTCTGGATTCGGTTCTTAATAAAAAAGAACCAAATCATCGAATGCCCGGACGCCAGAGCCTTAGCATCCTTTAAGCACAGCGTCCGTGATGAATGGCTCGCCCGACATCTCGGTCAGGAAAAGCCGAAAAGTATGGCAGCTCTTACTGCACTAATGACCCGATTCTGTGTGGGCGAAGATAGTTGGTTGGCTCGTAGAAGCAACATCACTAGTGACCCCGGTACATCTAAGGCCAGGGATGGCAATGGAAGGCCACGACGTAGCAAAAATAAGCGTCGGAACAACAATGAAGAAACTAAGGATACGACAGTAAATGCCGGATTCAGCAGCTCCAAACCCGGTCAGCGAAAGAAGCCGTTCAAAGGAAATAGAGACGGTCCATCCAATTTGGGCAAAATACTAGATAGGCCTGGCCACATTCATGGCACCCATGACAAGCCTGCCAACCACACCAACAAAAACTGCTGGGTTTTTATATAGGCTAGTAAAATAAATACCGAACACAACGGAAAAGGACCTCAAAGTGAGGATGATGATGAGCCTCGCCCTCCAAACATAGGGGGATAGAAGAAGTCCCCCTCCCCAAGGTAAAAATAGTGAACATGATATATGTCACGCACATCCCAAAGTGGGAGCGAAAGCGCGCACTAACGGACGTCTACACCGTAGAGCCTGTCGCCCCAAAATTCAACCCATGGTCGGCTTATCTGATAACCTTCGATCGTAGGGACCACCCAACTAGTATCCGTCATGGAGGTTCGGCCCCCCTGGTACTCGATCCCATCATCGATTGATACCACCTCACTAGTGTCCTTATGGATGGCGGTAGTAGTCTGAACCTGATCTATCAAGACACTGTCCGTAAGATAGGTATTGACCCGTCAAGAATCAAGCCTAGCAACACTACCTTTAAAGGAGTGATACCCGGCATGGAGGCCCGCTGTACGGGCTCTTTAACATTGGAAGTAGTCTTCGGTTCTCCGGAAAACTTCCGAAGCGAAGACTTGATCTTCTATATCGTCCCTTTTCGCAGTGGTTATCACACGCTACTTGGACGGACTGCTTTTGCCCACTTTAATGCAGTCCCACATTATGCTTATTTAAAACTCAAAATGCCCGGACCGCGTGGCTTCATCACAGTCAATGGAAATATGGAGCGCTCCCTCTTACTAAGGAGCACACCGCAACCTTACCAGCCGAGCTACAGAATGGACTTGTCAAGCCAAACAGCTCGTCGGTCATTAAGACCCACGACACCGCTAAACGAGTTTGGTCTACATTACAGCATGACAGCTCAACGGATCCAGAGCTTGAATAGCAGTTCAACCTTCGTCGATCGCCTCATAAGGCTGCGGCATACGTACCGCGTGTGCATAATTACGCACTTAAAACACCTTGGGTAGCGCCAGAGGCATACTGCGGAAAAAGGTCTATAGTAAGGCTTGACCCTATTCGGACCTTAACCTTTTTCTTTTCTCTTTTTCCGTTTTTACTATAGGTTAATTAAAAACCTGCCCACTCTATGTTGCACGGGTCTTCCCTTCCACGCTCCCCTTTCTTATAGACGACCATCGACTTTTCCTCTCAAAGGATCCCTCACCAAGGAGAAACGACACACACGTGCGGCAGGGCACCACTGGGATCTTCAAAACCACTGCTTTTAGGCCCCGTGTAAAACTTTCCCTTGTGTAAACTCTCGCCATGTAAAATAGCCTTGATATTCATGGCATTATCTGTAATAGCACATATCAACGTATTAACCAGGATATAAAGGAAACCGTTGATCACCACTTTTGTTTGGTACTAATTTATTTTGTCATCTGTATTCGCTCCTTACTTCAGATTGCCACGCGTGCTTTAATCCGGCCTTAACATCGGGGGGCTTTATTTGGCTCTGCACGTTTTCAAGTCCGATCACCTATAGGGTACTCTTTGGCGTCCCGAATACTGCTTTATATGCATCAGCTCCGAATCATGTTTTTGATCTATAGTTTGGTTGCCCGGCTCCTGTGCTTACCACCTTACGTTCTGCTCGTTCGGCTAAGGTAGTAAAGGGAGAACTACTACAATTATATTTTTGGTTGTCCGGTCAAATACCTCAGTAGAGAAAGCCGAAAACTGTCTGTCATGATACAACGAGAGCTGGTCGATGATTCAGTGACTTTCTACAAATCGTTTATGATTTACTCCGTGTTATACGAGGGGCTGGTCTTCGTCCAGCCATGTGGAAAAGGCACCTTAGTTCGTATTGCCGCACACGCACAAGGGGCTAGTACTTAGCACCACCGTCAAACTCCTATGGCTAAGTGGAAGTAATAAAGCCGCATAGTTTGATTCCCTGGTTCACCTTGCGGACACCTCCTTCATAGACCAAGACGTTGGATAAAGTGTGGTCACACGCTATGTTGAACACCCCCGTAGCATCTATGTGGGGGCTGAAGCCAACGACTGGCAACTTAAAGAATTAAACGGCCGCACAGGAGGAAAATTGCTTAATATAAAAAGGCCCACATATATTACAAGCCAGGGATCATAACATAGTTTTCACAACCCGCATACACCTAATCAAATATCATGTCCTTAGAGCACTGGCCCTCTACTACTTGGGCCCCTGCCAGGACGTCTTCGAAGTACCTCTCTGGTTTGGCGATCCTTGCCTTCGGGCGGGCCTGTGGTCGCCATATCGGTGGCCTTCATCTTTGCCCAGTGCATCTTGACATGGGCGAAGGCCATCCGGGCACCTTCTACGCTGGTCGAGCGCTTCACAACATCAATCCGGGGCGGCGCGTCGATGAGCCGCCTCACCAAACTGAAGTAGCTACTGGGAATGGGTTCGGCTGGCCAAAGTTGGACTATTAGATCCTTCATGGCCAAACTGACCACCTTATGCAGCTCCATCAGCTGCTTCAGCTGGTCATTCAGGGGCGTCGGGTGCTCCGGCGCAAGAAACTATGACCAGAACAACTTCTCGGCCGAGTTCCCCTCCTCGGCTCAGAAGAACTGTGCGGCATCAGTGGCACTCCTCAGAAGATCCGCAAATGCGTCTGGAGAACTCCACAGTTGAGTCTGGAGCATATCTTTAACCTCCAAATATCCTCTGCAAAAGAAAGGCCTTACCAGCCGCTATCTGCTTCGCTTGAGGGATCTCTTCGCGAGCACTCCGAGACTCAACCGACGCCTCTTTAGCCTCCTAGAGGGACTTTGCAAGTTCGGACGATTGGGCCGAAGTATTCTCCTCCAAAGCCTCACATTTGAGGATGGCATCCTTAAGCTCTTGCCTGACTTCGGCCACCCAAGCTTCGTGTTGGCGGCGGGTGGCCTACTCGGTCTTCAGTTCTGCAGCCGCTTTGTTAGCGGCTGCCTTGTTCGCCTTCGCCTCTTTCTAGGCTTGGGCAAGGGCGCCTTTGAGAGTTTCAACCTCAGCCGCACCAACTATGCTCATAATCAAAGCATTACATGAGTTAATCTCCGAATACAACTATCATGTATGATATACAACTAAACTTTTAACATTATATGCATACCTTGCGTCTCATCGAACCGCTTGTTAACGCGATCGATTTCTTCATCAGCCAACTGAAGCTTCCGATTGATTTTGGAAACATCTACGGCCTGGGCAGTTTCCGCCAACAGGGAGGCCTGTTACAATAACAGAGAAGTATATTAGCTTTCCCAAATTTTATGTGGATCCTTTGTACGGTGTTTTTACACCGGACAGAGCCTCAGGGGCTATTATCTGTGTACATGTATATTCCTCTATATATGGAAAAGAAATTAGAGCATTACGTCGCATACTGCTACCTCTTGAGCATGCGTTGGTTTTCCCTTGAAGAGGAAAGGGTGATGCAGCGAAGTAGCGTAAGTATTTCCCTCGGTTTTTGAGAACCAAGGTATCAATCCAGTAGGAGGTAACACGCAAGTCCCTAGTACCTGCACAAACAAACAAGAACCTCGCAACCAACGCGATAAAGGGGTTGTCAAACCCTTCATGGTCACTTATGAAAATGAGATCTGATAGAGATAATAAGATAAATATTTGTGATATTTTTATTGTATAGATTGGAAAATAAACAACGATATAAATAGCAAGTAGATAGGAAAATATTATGATGGAAGATAGACCCGGGGGCCATAGGTTTCACTAGTGGCTTCTCTCAAGATAGCAAATTCTACGGTGGGTGAACAAATTACTGTCGAGCAATTGATAGAAAAGCGCATAGTTATGAGAATATCTAGGCATGATCATGTATATAGGCATCATGTCTGCAACAAGTAGACCGAAATGATTCTGCATCTACTAATATTACTCCACACATCGACCGCTATCCAACATGCATCTAGAGTATTAAGTTCATAAGAACAGAGTAACGCATTAGGCAAGATGACATGAGGTAGAGGGATAAACTCAAGCAATATGATATAAACCCCATCTTTTTATCCTCGATGGCAACAATACAATACGTGCCTTGCTGCCCCTGCTGTCACTGGGAAAGGACACCGCAAGATTGAACCCAAAGCTAAGCACTTCTCCCATTGCAAGAAAGATCAATCTAGTAGGCCAAACCAAACTGATAATTCGAAGGGACTTGCAAAGATATTAAATCATGCATAAAAGAATTCAGAGAAGAATCAAATATTGTTCATAAATAATCTTGATCATAAACCCACAATTCATCGGATCTCGACAAACACACCGCAAAAAGAATTACATCGAATATATCTCCAAGAGAATCGAGGAGAACTTTGTATTGAGATCCAAAGAGAAAGAAGAAGCCATCTAGCTAATAACTATGGACCCGAAGGTGTGTGGTAAACTACTCACACATCATCGGAGAGGCTATGGTGTTGATGTAGAAGCCCTCCGTGATCGATTCCCCCTCCGGCGGAGCGCCGGAAAAGGCCCCAAGATGGGATCTCATAGTGCTACCTCTTGAGCACTGCATTGGTTTTCCCTTGAAGAGGAAAGGGTGATGCAACAAAGTAGCGTAAGTATTTCCCTCGGCTTTTGAGAACCAAGGTATCAATCCAGTAGGAGACTACATGCAAGTGCCTCATACCTACACAAACAAATAAGAACCTCGCAACCAACGCGATAAAGGGGTTGTCAATCCCTTCAGGTCACTTACGAGAGTGAGATCTGATAGAGATAGTAATAATAATAAGATATTTTTTGGTATTTTTATGATATAGATTGAAAGTAAAGATTGCAAAATAAAATAGATTGGAAACTTATATGATAAAAGATAGACCCGGGGGCCATAGGTTTCGCTAGTGGCTTCTCTCAAGATAGCATAAGTATTACTGTGGGTGAACAAATTACTGTGAATCAATTGATAGAAAAGTGCATAATTATGAGAATATCTAGGCATTATCATGTATATAGGCATCACGTCCGCGACAAGTAGACCAAAACGATTCTGCATCTACTACTATTACTCCACACATCAACCGCTATCCAGCATGCATCTAGAGTATTAAGTGCATAAGAACAGAGTAATGCATTAGGCAAGTGACATGATGTAGAGGGATAAACTCAAGAAATATGATATAAACCCCATCTTTTTATCCTCGATGGCAACAATACAATACGTGCCTTGCTGCCCCTGCTGTCACTGCGAAAGGACACCGCAAGATTGAACCCAAAGCTAAGCACTTCTCCCATTGCAAGAAAGATCAATCTAATAGGCCAAACCAAACTGATAATTCAAAGAGACTTGCAAAGATAACCAATCATACATAAAAGATTTCAGAGAAGAATCAAATATTGTTCATAGATAAACTTGATCATAAACCCGCAATTCATCGGATCTCGACAAACACACCGCAAAAAGAGTTACATCAAATAGATCTCCAAGAAGATCGATGAGATCATTGTATTGAGATCCAAAGAGAGAGGAGAAGACATCTAGCTAATAACTATGGACCCGAAGGTCTGTGGTAAACTACTTTCACATCATCAGAGAGGATATGGTGTTGATGTAGAAGCTCTCCGTGATCGATTCCCCATCCGGCGGAGCTCCCGAAAAGGCCCCAAGATGGGATCACTTGGGTACAAAAGGTTGCGGCGGTGGAAATAGGGTTTCGTGGTGCTCCTAGATATTTTCGGGGTATATGGATATATATATAGGAGGAAGAAGTAGGTCGGTGGAGCTGCGAGGGGCCCACGAGGGGCCCACGAGGGTGGGGGCGCGCCCAGGGGGCAGGTGTCGGTGTCAAAACCGGCGGATCTCGGGTAGGGGGTCCCGAACTGTGCGTCTAGGATCGATGGTAACAGGAGACGGGGGACATGATGTTTACCCAGGTTCGGGCCCTCTCTATGGCGGTAATACCCTACGTCCTGCTTGATTGATCTTGATGAATATGAGTGTTACAAGAGTTGATCTACCGCGAGATTGTAATGGCTAAACCCTAGAAGCCTAGCCTGTTTGACTATGGTAATGAATCTCCTTTCCGGACTAACCCCTCCGGTTTATATAGACATCGGGAGGGGAATCTAGGGTTACATAGAGTCGGTTACATAAGAAGGAATCTTCATAGTCGGTCGCCAAGCTTGCCTCCCACGCCAAGGAGAGTCCAATCCGGACACGGGTACAGTATTCATGTCTTCACGGCCCATCAGTCCGGCCCATGGATAACAAGCCGGATGCCCGAGGACCCCTTAGTCCAGGACTCCCTCAGTAGCCCCTGAACCTGGCTTCAATGACGAGGAGTCCGGCGCGCAGATTGTCTTCGACATTGCAAGGCGGGTTCCCCCTTCCGAACTCCTAGTTGATCTTCAGATGTAATGATTGTATCCGGACTTGTATGCACAACCGTAGAGGACATAATATTTCATGAGTTCCACCGACCACTTTTTGGTAATATGACACCACGTCGGCTCGACCACTACTTGCGAACCATTTTAGACGGCCCGCCGCCCCACGTCCCAAGACGTGGTCTTATTGGCGCGTCTTATCCAAGCGGAGATCGTGCCTTCCTTTTTTAAGGGATTCCTGTCAATCCGGACATGGGTAACCCAACTATCGCTTGGGTACAACTCCTTGGAAACAAGCAAGTTTTTGAGGCCCAAGAGGAGACGTTTGATATTTGCAGCCTTTATATAGGGGTACAGACCCATCTTTTTCTCCCACGCTTGCCTCTTTGTCAACCCCTGCTATCCCGAGTTCCAACACCCGGGTTTCGGTCACCACCAGCCCCAATCATGTCCGGATCCAGCTGTCAAGGCAGGTGGGTAGCTTCTTCTGTGGTGGAGGAAGACATTGCAAAGCTTTGGGGGGCGAGGTACCTGACCGCTGAAATCCATCATCGGCCTCCTGCCGAGGGGCAGGTTATTCCCACCCCCAGATCCGGCGAGAGGGTCATGTTCGTGTCCCACTTCCTCTGCGGGTTGGGGTTTGCACTTAACCCCTTCGTCTGAGGGCTCATGTTCTATTACGGGCTAGACTTTCACGATTTGGCCCCGAACTCTATTCTTCTTATCTCGGCATTTATCGTCACGTGCGAAGCCTTCCTCCGAACTCCTCCGCACTTCAGCTTGTGGCTCAAGACCTTTGATGTGAAGCCGCAAGTGGTAGAGGGGGAGTATGCCAAGTGCGGCGGCGCTACAGTGAGCAAGCTTGCTAGCGCCGTTTGGCTGAAAGGTCCTTCGCCAAATCTTCCGATCTGTGGCAGCAGGGGTGGTTCTATATCACCGAGCCCCACAGCTCCAAGTGGGCAACTGCGCCCGCCTTCGGATCCAGCCCCCCAATTCAGCTTGCATCATGGATTAACAAGGGGCTGGATTAGGGATCAACAAATGATGTGCGAACTCCGCAAAGTCGCATCCGACGCCTCATTGAGAGGGACACCGACATAGCCAACGTTGTTCAAGCAATGCTAGTTCGTCGGACCCTGCCGTGCCAGCGTCAGCCACTCCACATATGGGAGTTCAATCCAGAAGGGCCGCGGACTCTTCCACACTTCTTTGGCACAACGCACGAAGGAATGTGGAGATTATTCTTCAGGAAACGAAGGCAATGGTCGGATACCATCGAAGATGTCGGCCTAGACTGTAACCATCCGGATACCTCGGTAAGTACCCATTTACCGAATACCTTATAGTCAGATACCCAGTGGCAAGATACCAATAGTATCATCCTTTTTCAGGGCTGGATAAAGAAGGTGGAACGGATTAGGTGTCTGGCTCCCCTTCTCGAAGACTCAGCTACTCCCGTGTTAACAAGGATGCTGGCCTCGGTGCCATACCAGGCACCAGCAGGGGAGGGCGAGAAGACCCAAGATGACCTTGGTTCTAGAGGTAAGTCGGACACTAAGTCCGGAGAAATCAATCTTTCCTCGCCTGAAGACGGAGGCAGAAAAGGACCTAGTATCCCTTCTCCAAATAGGAGGAAAAGGGCCGCCTCCGAAGATTGGGAGGGGCGGTCTTCCAAGAAGGGCAAGATGCCACCGTCGATCGGCTTAGGTTTGGAAAGCGATGCCGTTGAGCAGCTCCAACAGGGGATAATCCCTTGGCCAGACCGTAAGAGAATCTGGAGTACTTTGAAAGCGTCCCGCGCCATTATTGTTATCGAAGATACACGAACGCATTTATGCATTTTTACAGGTCGGCACATAATTTTTCTGGGCGATCCTCTTCTTCGGGGAGTCTCCTCCTAGAGATGATGGAGAGCGAGACGCCTCCTCCGACCTCCTCGCCCAACAAGGCGGAGGACTCTAAAGTGTCATCACAGAGGGTCCCTTTAGACCAGGGGACAAAAGAGGCAGTACCCGAAGGTGGACCTCTGACCATCCGGGATTCCGGGGCTGATGATAACAAAGGCCCCGAACTGTCTGGTTCACAGCCGACAGCGATTTTTGAGATGGGTGAGCAGATTCCTTCAAAGGATGATCGTGCTTTTGGAGCAGCTTCCGGAGACCCAGGGACTCCGGATATGTTGCAGGACATGTTGCGGAAAGCATCTGTCCCGGGGGAACAGCGTACCGTGATGGGTACAGTGATTGAAAAGATTTCGTCCGCGAAGAGCGGATTAAATGAAGCCTTCATGAGCCTACTAAAGGGCTTCGAGGTTTGTGACATAATGTTTTCAGCTATGTTTCATTTGTAAAGATGCGCCTGTGTATAGGTAGTAGCCCCTGATACTCGGGTTGGCTTTCGCTGGGAAGCAAAACGGAGGGTCAAAAAGGATCATTTGAGGACTAACCTGACCAACTTTGAACACAGGCTGCTTCCCCCTTGGCCACTTCCCGGACTATGGAAATTGCTGAGTTGCAGCGGAAGCTTAATTTGGCAGGGGATGATCTTGATTTAATTAATATGCATCTTGACGAGTCGCAAGGTATGTATTCAGGGCAATCCTCATACAGTTTTGTGGTATAAGCATGGTGCTGAGATTTAGATGCTGGAATATGCATGGCGGCAGATGGTGCTGCTGCCATTTAAGTTCTTCGAGTGGAGCTGGCCCGTGCCAAGGAGCAGGCCCGTCGTAGTAATGCTGCTACCGAAAAGGCATCAGATGAATTAAAAGCCAAACAAGCTGCACGGCGCCAAGATGAGGAGAAGATAACCACTATGACGCTCGAACTGGAGAATGCTACCGGCCGCTGTGAATTTCTGGAGAAGGAGAGCAAAGCCTTAACGGCTGATCTGGACAAGGCCTTACAAGAGGCTAGAGCAGCGCGGTCGGAATCCAGAGCAGCCCATGAGGAGGTTTGACAGGCGAGGTAGATTGCGGCTGGCAAACCCTTTCTACTGCAAACTAAGTTCGGTAACCCGAACTATGCCCAGCTTAACCAATTATGGAGTTCTCTAGACGAGTTCTTGGACTTGCCGAAGAGTTCTGTCGATGCGGCGCAGTATTACAAAGTGCGAGATGGATATGCAACGGAGAAGCTTTTTTGGTCGCAGTTTGGCACATCAAAGCGCCCTCTGTTGCTCAATGGACAGATGTCCCAATGGGCCGAACTTCATAGGATATCCAATGCTGCCATGAAGGATGTCGTAATCCGGTTGTGGCCAACCGAGCCTGTTCCAAATAGCTATTTCGGTTTGGTGCGGAGGCTTGTTGATGCAGTGTCGCGTATCGATGTTTTGAAGCGATCATCGTGCATTGAGGGTGCGCGGATGGCTTTTGCCCGAGTCAAAACATTCTAGGGGAAGATGAAGGCCATCGATGTTGCGACGAAGAGTCCACCCAAAGGCAAGGATGGCCCAGAACTGGAGCATTATTTTGAATACGTCCTAGAGGCCACCCGCTTTATAGAGGGTCAGTGCTCGAAAGACATAATGTTCTAGTGAGGTGTATGAAAATTGTAGAAGACTATTTTATAGGTAATCTATTTATGTTTTGCTTGAAAGCTTGAATTCCTCCTGTGCGGCCGTTTTGATATAATCTGAAAGTTTTCCATCCGTCGGCTTCAGCCCCCTCGTAGGAAGTACGGGGGTGTTTGGAAAGGCATTTAATCACTCTTTATCCAACGTCTTGGTCCATGAAGGAGATGATAATGCGGTGAACCAGGCAACCGGACTATAGGGCGTGAACGCTTTCACTTAGCCATAGGAGTTTTATTGTGGGGCTATAACGTAGCCCCTGGTATGTATGCGGCATATGATGCCTTACATAT
The DNA here is from genome assembly GCF_002162155.2 of Triticum dicoccoides. Classification (NCBI taxonomy): domain Eukaryota; kingdom Viridiplantae; phylum Streptophyta; class Magnoliopsida; order Poales; family Poaceae; genus Triticum; species Triticum dicoccoides. The sequence goes on along the minus strand of NC_041380.1, from coordinate 316,980,996 downwards.
TTGATCTGAAAAGATCCCTCGTGTGACACAGAGAATCACTAAAGATTCCAAGAAGTTGTCAAGTGGTTGACCAGCTCACGCCGCATCATGACAGTCAGTTTCGGCTTTCTCTACTGAGGTGCTTGTCCAGTTTAGACCAGGGCACAATCACAGTAGTTCTCCCTTTACTACCCTAGCCGATAGAGCGGAACATAGGGTAGCAAGCGTAGGAGCCGGGCAACCCAACTATTGACCCAAGACAATGATTCGGAGCTGATGCATATAAGGCCAAACTTGCGACGCCGAAGTATGCTATAGAGCTATTCGGACTTTTCCTGGCAACTCATTTGTTCCCACACCAAGCCCCTGGCAGGTTATGCCAAGGTATTTCTGTGAAATAACCGTAGGAGCCATATTTGTTGGGGAAACAATGCGGATGATTAGTTCGGATATATATAAGCCATCCTCCCGGCTATTTGACATGCTCGGGGTTGGAGGCGGAGGAACATGCATAGTACAGGCTCGAGAAATAGAGAGTACGGTCTACAAAAAGTTATTTTGGACCTCCTGTCGCATGTCTGCACCGCCAGTCCTCGGTGGGGGGAATCCTTGATGGAAATAGCCCCTTAGGTGAGAGTACGGATCCGGACTCCGATAGAGCCAGTTTCCGATGTTCATCATGTTCGTCACCTATTTTTAAAGGATAGCGAAGGAAGAAATAAAAGAAAATAAATAATAATAAAAAGTTACTGGAGTGCTTGCAGGCTTGTCCGTATTGTGCTTCCCACAATGCCCATGATATCTTGAGTGTGTAATGATGTATGCGCGGTACAAACTTTGTAGGTGTACGGAGTGGGCGGCGAAAGCCGGGTTACTATTCCCGTTCTAGGAGTAGTTGATCCTCGGCTGGAGACTACTTCTGACCCCCGGTGTTTCGTTGGTGAACTTTTCCATCATCCCTGTCACTTGGCGGCCTCCTTCCCCTGTGTTCGGCATTGAGCTTGCCAGCCTATTTAAAGACCCAGCAGTTTCTGTTGGTATGATTAGCTGGTTTATCGGGGTGACCATGAATCTGGTAGGGTCGGTCCATTATCATGTCTAGGTTGGATGGTTCGTCTCGATTCGCCTTGAATGGCTTCTTCCGCTGACCGGGTTTGGGGTTGCTGAATCCGACGTTGATCACTGTGTCGCCTGATCTTTCATTGTTGTTGCGACTGTTGTTTTTGCTTCCTCGTGGCTTGTCGTTGCCGTCTCGGATTTCGGAGGTACCCTGGTTGCTGGCGATACTGCTTCTACGAGCGAGATAGTTGTCTTCTCCCGTGCAAAAGTGGGTCATCAGAGTAGTGAGGGCTGTCATGGATTTAGGTCCTTCTTGGCCGAGGTGGCGTGCAAGCCATTTGTCCCGGACGCTGTGTCTGAAAGCCGCAAGGGCTTCCGCGTCCGGACAGTCGACGATTTTGTTCTTTTTGACTAAGAACCGAGTCCAGAGCTCCCTGGCTGATTCTCCGGGCTGTTGGACAATGTGACTTAAGTCATCGGCATCGGGTGGCCGGACATATGTACCTTGTAAGTTGTCAAGGAAGGCTTCTTCCAAGTCCTCCCAAATGACGATGGAATTTTCGGGCAGGCTATTTAGCCAGTGTCGAGCTAGCCCTTTGAGCTTTAGTGGGAGGTATTTGATGGCGTGGAGGTCGTCTCCACGAGCCATGTGTATGTGGAGAATAAAGTCCTCAATCCATACTGCGGGATTGGTTGTTCCGTCGTATGATTCAATATTGACGGGTTTGAATCCTTCGGGGAATTCATGATCCATTACTTCATCAGTGAAGCAAAGCGGGTGTGCGACGCCTCTATGTTGGGACACACTGCGACGTAATTCTGAAGTAGTCCCTTTGCGGTTTTCGTTTTGGGCGTGGGGAGGTTTGACACATCTGAATAGGTAGCCATCATCGCGTGTCGAAGCATGCTTTCACGATCTGTAGATCGGTCTTGCGTTTCCTGCTCTATTGTCCAAGTCCCTCTGCAGGTTGTCTGGGTAATCGTGACCTGCGTTGTTTTTGCCTTTACGGCGAGGTGGGGTTGTCTGGTGTTCGGCTTGAGTTGCCTCTTTATCCGGACAGAGTTGTTGGTGACCTTCCTCATTATGTGCCGATGGTATGGGCTCCAACGCCCCGTCATCAGACTGGTACAGCAATCTGTGCTTTGGGTAGCTTTTTGCTAGGCCACTAAGGCCGTATTCTTTGGCGACCAGGACTTCGGTCCATCGGTCATTGAGTAGGTCTTGGTCAGCTTGAAGCTGCTGCTGCTTCTCTTTCAGGCTCCTTGCCATAGCTATTGATATGTCTCCAATGTATCTATAATTTTTGATTGCTCCATGCTATATTATCTACTGTTTTGGGCAATATTGGGCTTTATTTTCCACTTTTATATTATTTTTGGGACTAACCTATTAACCGGAGGCCCAACCCAGATTTGTTGTTTTATGCCTATTTCAGTGTTTCGAAGAAAAGGAATATCAAACGGAGTCGAAACGGAACGAAATCAACTAGAGAAGTTATTTTTGGAAGGAAACCTACCGGATAGACTTGGACCCTACGTCAAAAGATGAAGGAGGAGCTCACGAGGGTAGGGGGCATGCCCACCCCCCTGGGGCGCACCCCCTGCCTCGTGGCCCCCCCCCCTTCGGTCCACCGACGTACTTCTTTCACCCATATATACCTACGTATCCTAAAACTTCCAGTGAGCACAATATATCGGGAGTTCCGCCGCCAGAAGCCTCCGTAGCCACCGAAAACCAATCTAGACCCGTTCCGGCACCCTACCGGTGGGGACAATCCTTCTCCGGTGGCCATCTTCATCATCTCGGTGCTCCCCATGACGAGGAGGGAGTAGTTTTCCCTCGGGGCTGAGGGTATGTACCAGTAGCTATGTGTTTGATCTCTCTCTCTCGTGTTCTTGATTTGGCACGATCTTGATGTATCGCGAGCTTTGCTATTATAGTTGGATCCTATGTTTCTCCTCCCCCTCTTCTCTCTTGTAATGAATTGAGTTTCCCCTTTGAAGTAATCTTATCGGATTGAGTCTTTAAAGATTTGAAAACACTTGATGTATGTCTTGCCGTGCGTAGCTGTGGTGATAATGGGATACCACGTGATTCACTTGATGTATGTTTTGGTGATCAACTTGCGGGTTCCGCCCATGAACCTATTCATAGGGGTTGGCACACATTTTCATCGTGATTCTCCGGTAGGAACTTTGGGGCACTCTTTGAGGTCCTTTGTGTTGGCTGAATAGATGAATCCGAGATTGTGTGATGCATATCGTATAATCGTACCCACGGATACTTGAGGTGACATTGGAGTATCTAGGTGACATTAGGGTTTTGGTTGATTTGTGTCTTAAGGTGTTATTCTAGTACGAACTCTAGGGATGTTTGTGACACTTATAGGAACAGCCCAACGGATTGATTGGAAAGAATAACTTTGAGGTGGTTTCGTACCCTACCATAATCTCTTCGTTCGTTCTCCGCTATTAGTGACTTTGGAGTGACTCTTTGTTGCATGTTGAGGGATAGTTATGTGATCCAATTATGATATTATTGTTGAGGGAACTTACACTAGCGAAAGTATGAACCCTAGGCCTTGTTTACTATCATTGCAATACCGTTTACGCTCACTTTTATCATTACTTACCTTGCTGTTTTTATAATTTCAGATTACAAATTCCTTTATCTACCATCCATATTGCACTTGTATCACATCTCTTCGCCGAACTAGTGCACCTATACAATTTACCATTGTATTGGGTGTGTTGGGGACACAAGAGACTCTTTGTTATTTGGTTGCAGGGTTGCTTGAGAGAGACCATCTTCATCCTACGCCTCCTACGGATTGATAAACCTTAGGTCATCCACTTGAGGGAAATTTGCTATTGTCCTACAAACCTCTGCACTTGGAGGCCCAACAACGTCTACAAGAAGAAGGTTGTGTAGTAGACATCAAGCTCTTTTCTGGCGCCGTTGCCGGGGTGGTGAGTGCTTGAAGGTATATCTTTAGATCTTGCAATCGAGTCATTTAGTTTCTTGTTTTATCACTGGTTTGGTTTATAAAAGAAAACTACAAAAAATGGAATTAAGGTTACCTCATATGCTTCATCTTTTTAATATCTATCATGAAAAATAAGGATTCCAATAATTGTGCTCAAGTGCTAGAAGAAGAAATCTATAAAATGTTTGGCGCTAAAAACTTGAATGATGAGCATGATTGCAATGTTGTTAGTATGAATTCCTTTAATATCCATGATGGTAATGATATGAAAAGCCACAAGCTTGGGGAAGCTATGTTTGATGAAGATGATATTTTTTGTCCCCCAAGTTTTGATGAGCAAATTTACTATGATGAAAGCATGAATCCTATCTATGATGATTATTGTGATGACACATATGCTTTAAAGAATAATGATAACCATGAAACTTGTCATCTTGATCTTAATTTTCAATCACATGATAGTTATTTTGTTGAGTTTGCTCCCACTATTATTCATGAGAAGAATTTTTCTTGTGTGGAGAGTAGTAAATTTTCTATGCTTGTAGATCATGAAAAGAATGCTTTAGTGCTGGTTATATTGTTGAATTCATTCATGATGCTACTGAAAATTATTATGAGGGAGGAACATATGCTTGTAGGAATTGCAATAATATCAAGTTTCCTCTCTATGTGCTTAAAGTTTTGAAGTTATGCTTGTTCACCCTCTTATGCTAGTTGATTCTTGTTCCCACAGGTTTTTTGCTCACAAAATCCCTATGCATAGGAAGCATGTTATACTTAAATGCGCTAGTCATATTCTTAATGATGCTCTCTTTATGTTACAATTCTTATCTTTTATGTGAGCATCATTGAAATCATCATGCCTAGCTAGGGGCGTTAAACGATAGCGCTTGTTGGGAGGCAACCCAACTTTATTTTTATTCCTTGCTTTTTGTTCCTGTTTAGTAATAAATAATTCATCTATCCTATGTTTATATGTGGTTTTATGCTTTTAATTAGTGTTTGTGCCAAGTAGAACCTTTGGGAAGACTTGGGGAAAGTCTTGTTGATCATGCTGTAAAAAACAGAAACTTTAGCGCTCACGAGAATTGCTGCCATTTTTATTTGGAGAGTGATATTTGGTTAATTATTTTTTCAGATGATTAATAGATAAATTACTCAGGTCCAGCAATTTATTTGATAATTTTATGAGATCCAGAAGTATACGTTTGATCCAGATTACTACAGACTGTTCTGTTTTTGACAGATTTTGTTTTTCATGTGTTGTTTACTTATTTTGATGAATCTATGGCTAGTAAAATAGTTTATAAACCATAGAGAAGTTGGAATACAGTAGTTTTAACACCAATATAAATAAATAATGAGTTCATTACAGTACCTTGAAGTGGTGATTTATTTTCTTATACTAATGGAGCTTACGAGTTTTCTGTTAAGTTTTGTGTTGTGAAGTTTTCAAGTTTTGGGTGAAGATTCGATGGACTATGGAATAAGGAGTGGCAAGAGCCTAAGGTTGGGGATGCCCAAGGCACTCCAAGGTAATATTCAAGGACAACCAAGAGCCTAAGCTTGGGTATGCCTCGGAAGGTATCCCCTCTTTCGTCTTCGTTCATCGGTAACTTTACTTGGAGCTATATTTTTATTCGCCACATGATATGTGTTTTGCTTGGAGTGTCATTTTATTTCATTTTGTTTTGCTTGCTGTTTGAATAAAATACCATGATCTGAAATTATTAAATGTTAGAGAGTCTTCACATAGTTGCATAATTATTCGACGACTCAGTGATCTTCACTTATATCTTTCGGAGTAGTTTATCATTTGCTCTAGTGCTTCACTTATACCTTTTAGAGCATGGTGGTAGTTTTATTTTGAAGAAATAGATGAACTCTCATGTTTCACTTATATTATTTGAGAGTCTTAATAGCAAGGTAATTTTCTTAAATCCTAATATGTTAGGTATTCAAGAATAATAAAATTCTCTTATGAGTGTGTTGAATACTAAGAAAAGTTTGATGCTTGATGATTGTTTTGAGATATGGAGATGGTGATATTAGAGTCATGCTAGTTGAGTAGTTGTGAATTTTAGAGATACTTGTGTTGAAGTTTGTGATTCCCGTAGCATGCACGTATGGTGAACCGTTATGTGATGAAGTTGGAGCATGATTTATTTATTGATTGCCTTCCTTATGAGTGGCGGTCGGGGACGCGCGATGGTCTTTTCCTACCAATCTATCCCCCTAGGAGCATGCGCATAATACTTTGTTTCGATAACTAATAAATTTTTGCAATAAGTATGTGAGTTCTTTATGACTAATGTTGAGTCCATGGATTATACGCACTCTCACCCTTCCACCATTGCTAGCCTCTCTAGTACCGCACAACTTTCGCCGGTACCATAAACCCACCATATACCTTCCTCAAAACAGCCACCATACCTACCTATCATGGCATTTCCATAGCCATTCCGAGATATATTGCATGCAACTTTCCACCGTTCTATTTATTATGATACACTCCATTATTGTCATATTGCTTTACATGATCATGTAGTTGACATCGTATTTGTGGCAAAGCCACCGTTCATAATTCTTCCATACATGTCACTCATGCATCATTGCACATTCCGGTACACCGCCGGAGGCATTCATATAGAGTCATATTTTGTTCTAAGTATCGAGTTGTAATTCTTGAGTTGTAAGAAAAATAAAAGTGTGATGATCATCATTATTAGAGCATTGTCCCAGTGAGGAAAGGATGATGGAGACTATGATTCCCCCATAAGTCGGGATGAGACTCTAGACGAAAAATAAATAAAAGAGGCCAAAGAAGCCCAAATAAAAAAGAGAAAGAAAAGAGGCCATAAAAAATAGAAAAGGCCCAAATAAAAAAATATGAGAGAAAAAGAGAGAAGGGACAATGTTACTATCCTTTTACCACACTTGTGCTTCAAAGTAGCACCAAGATCTTCATAGTAGAGAGTCTCTCATGTTATCACTTTCATATACTAGTGGGAATCTTTCATTATAGAACTTGGCTTGTATATTCCAATGATGGGATTCCTCAAATTGCCCTAGGTCTTCATGAGCAAGCAAGTTGGATGCACACCCACTTAGTTTCTTTTTTTGAGCTTTCATACACTTATAGCTCTAGCGCATCCATTGCATGGCAATCCCTACTCACTTACATTGATATCTATTGATGGGCATCTCCATAGCCCATTGATACGCCTAGTCGATGTGAGACTATCTTCTCACTTTTTGTCTTATCCCCAACCACCATTCTATTCCACCTATAGTGCTATGTCCATGGCTCACGCTCATGTATTGCGTGAAGATTGAAAAAATTTGAGAACATCAAAAGTATGAAACAATTGCTTGGCTTGTCATCGGGGTTGTGCATGATTTAAATACTTTGTGTGGTGAAGATAGAGCATAGCTAGACTATATGATTTTGTAGGGATAGCTTTCTTTGGCCATGATATTTTGAGAAGACATAATTGCTTTATTAGTATGCTTGAAGTATTACTATTTTTATGTCAATATGAACTTTTGTCTTGAATCTTTCGGATCTGAATATTCATATCACAAGTAAGAAGATTTACATTGAAATTATGCCAACTAGCATTCCACATCAAAAATTATCTTTTTATCATTTACCTACTCGAGGACGAGCAGGAATTAAGCTTGGGGATGCTTGATACGTCTTCAACGTATCTATAATTTTTGATTGCTCCATGCTATATTATCTACTGTTTTGGGCAATATTGGGCTTTATTTTCCACTTTTATATTATTTTTGGGACTAACCTATTAACCGGAGGCCCAGCCCAGATTTGCTGTTTTATGCCTATTTCAGTGTTTCGAAGAAAAGGAATATCAAACAGAGTCGAAACGGAACGAAATCGACTGGAGAAGTTATTTTTGGAAGGAAACCTACCGGATAGACTTGGACCCTACGTCAGAAGATGAAGGAGGAGCTCACAAGGGTAGGGGCGCGCCCACCCCCCTAGGGCATGCCCCCCTGCCTCGTGGCCCCCCCTTCGGTCCACTGACGTACTTCTTTCACCGATATATACCTACGTATCCTAAAACTTCCAGTGAGCACAATAGATCGGGAGTTCCGCCGCCAGAAGCCTCCGTAGCCACCGAAAACAAATCTAGACCCGTTCTGGCACCCTACCGAAGGGGGCAATCCTTCTCCGGTGTCCATCTTCATCATCCCGGTGCTCTCCATGACGAGGAGGGAGTAGTTCTCCCTCGGGGCTGAGGGTATGTACCAATAGCTATGTGTTTGATCTCTCTCGCTCTCGTGTTCTTGATTTGGCACAATCTTGATGTATCGCGAGCTTTGCTATTATAGTTGGATCCTATGTTTCTCCTCCCCCTCTTCTCTATTGTAATGAATTGAGTTAACCCTTTGAAGTAATCTTATCGGATTGAGTCTTTAAAGATTTGAGAACACTTGATGTATGTCTTGCCGTCCGTATCTGTGGTGACAATGGGATACCACGTTATTCACTTGATGTATGTTTTGGTGATCAACTTGCGGGTTCTGCCCATGAACCTATGCATAGGGGTTGGCACACATTTTCGTCGTGATTCTTCGGTAGGAACTTCGGGAACTCTTTGAGGTCCTTTGTGTTGGTTGAATAGATGAATCCGAGATTGTGTGATGCATATCGTATAATCATACCCATGGATACTTGAGGTGACATTGGAGTATCTAAGTGACATTAGGGTTTTGGTTTAAGGTGTTATTCTAGTACGAACTCTAGGGCTGTTTGTGACACTTATAGGTGTAGCCCAACGGATTGATTGGAAAGAATAACTTTGAGGTGGTTTCGTACCCTACCATAATCTCTTCGTTCGTTCTCCGCTATTAATGACTTTGGAGTGACTCTTTGTTGCATGTTGAGGGATATTTATGTGATCCAATTATGATTTTATTGTTGAGGGAACTTACACTAGCGAAAGTATGAACCCTAGGCCTTGTTTACTATCATTGCAATACCGTTTACGCTCACTTTTATCATTAGTTACCTTGCTGTTTTTATAATTTCATATTACAAATACCTTTATCTACCATCCATATTGCACTTGTATCACCATCTCTTCGCCGAACTAGTGCACCTATACAATTTACCATTGTATTGGGTGTGTTGGGGACACAGGAGACTCTTTGTTAGGTCATCCACTTGAGGGAAATTTGCTACTGTCCTACAAACCTCTGCACTTGAGGGAAATTTGCTACTGTCCTACAAACCTCTACACTTGGAGGCCCAACAACGTCTACAAGAAGAAGGTTGTGTAGTAGACATCATCTATCAGCCTGCGCTTGAACCGCTCTTGCTCGAGGGGCTCTTCGGGTACGATGAAGTCTTCGTCGCCGAGGCTTACCTCATCTTCAGAGAGCGGAAGATAGTTGTCGTCCTCCGAACCGGCGCTTGGCGGGGCCTGTTCATCGGGGTTGGCTTGCCCGTTTTCCTGTTCGTCCTGCTCGGATATTGCTCCCACGGGGTCTTCATTGCTTCCGGCGCCATCCGGAGTACTATTTTCTCCAGCGCCATCATTGCTGCGGTGTGACTTGGAGCGGTGTTTGGGGCGCCGGAACTTAGACAATGTCTCAGGAGTTTTAATTGGATCTCACTTGTCCTTGCCACGAGGCTTTTTAAGTGTATTGATCATGTACATGTCATATGAAGGGGTGGCCGTCCCACGCCTGATGACTGGCGGGTCTTGGCCTTGCTCCTTATCGGCATTGTCGGCTATGCCGTCTATGTCTTCGGAGCCAGAAGCGGGCATGTCGGTTAAGTCCTCGACAGTGGCTATGAAGTTGGTGGCGGGTGAGAAGCAAAATTCTCCATTGTCAACCTCTAGCTCGAGCCGAACATAGTTCGGTCGTGACTCCCCCATCGGGGACAGGTTTTTCAATGAATTCAGCACATCGCCGAAGGGCGAGTGTTGGAAGACATCTGCGGTGCTGAACTCGATGATTGATAATCGATCCAGCTCGGTGTCCGGGAGCGCAGAAGGTTCGACATTTATAGTCGGAAACGAATCCGAGATTCGTTGACGCTGATATTGCCTGGTGTTGAGTTTGTGTGCGGCTCCAACGCCGCGGACTCTGTGGCTTCGGATGGTGTGAACTGCTCCGGATCTAAGGTCGTAGCAGTTATAGGAACCATCTCCAGAACTTGGTCCGATGACAGATTTAGGTCATGTTCATCAGAGCGAGGGGGAGCGATCGCCGAGGTCTCAAATCCATTGAGGATCAAGTCTCCTCGGATATTCGCGACATAGTTCAAGCTTCCAAATCTGACCTGATGGCCAGGGGCGTAGCTATCAATCTGCTCCAGATGGCCAGGCGAGTTGGCCTGCAGTACGAAGCCGCCGAACACGAAAATCTGTCCGGGGAGGAAGGTTTCTCCTTGGACAGCGTCACTATAGACGATTGAAGGGGCCATCGAACCTTTCGTCGACGGCACAGCGGAACTCTCAATGAAAGCACCAATGTCAGTGTCAAAACCAGCGGATCTCGGGTAGGGGGTCCCGAACTGTGCGTCTAGGATGTTTGGTAACAGGAGACGGGGCACACGATGTTTACCCAGGTTCGGGCCCTCTCTATGGAGGTAATACCCTACGTCCTGCTAGATTGATCTTGATGAATATGAGTGTTACAAGAGTTGATCTACCAAGAGATCGTAATGGCTAAACCCTATAAGCCTAGCCTGTATGACTATGGTAATGAATCTCCTTTCCGGACTAACCCCTCCGGTTTATATAGACACCGGGAGGGGAATCTAGGGTTACATAGAGTCAGTTACATAAGAAGGAATCTTCATAGTCGGTCACCAAGCTTGCCTTCCACGCCAAGGAGAGTCCAATCCGGACATGGGTACGGTCTTCATGTCTTCACAACCCATCAGTCCGGCCCATGGATAACAGGCCGGACGCCCGAGGACCCCTTAGTCCAGGACTCCCGCAGTAGGCGCGCCTCCCTGCCTCGTGGCTCCCTCATTTCTTTCTTGACGTCCACTCCAAGTCCCTTGGATCATGTTTGTTCCAAAAATAACTCTCCTGAAGGTTTCATTCCGTTTGGATTCTGTTTGATATTCCTTTTCTGCGAAACACTGAAATAGGCAAAAAACAACAATTTGCACTGGGCCTTGGGTTAGTAGGTTAGTCCCAAAAATAATATAAAAGTGTATAAATAAGCACATTAACATCCAAAACAGATAATATAATAGCATGGAACAATAAAAAATTATAGATACATTGGAGACATATCACACGGGTACAGAAGGTTGCGGCGGTGGAAATAGGGTTTCGTGGTGCTCTCGGATGTTTTCGGGGTATATGAGTATATATAGGTGAAATAAGTAGGTCAGCGGAGCCATGAGGGGCCCACAAGGGTGGGGGGCGTGCCTACCCCCCTGGGCGCGCCCTCCTACCTCATGGCTGCCTCATTGCTTCCTTGACGTCCACTCCAAGTCTCCTGGGTTGTGTTTGTTCCAAAAATAACTCCCCCGAAGGTTTCATTCCGTTTGGATTCCGTTTGATATTCCTTTTCTGTGAAACACTGAAATAAGCAAAAAAAAACAGCAATTTGCACCGGGCCTTTGGTTAGTAGCTTAGTCCCAAAAATAATACAAAAATATATATTAAAACCCATTAAACATCCAAAACAGATAATATAATAGCGTGGAACAATCAAAAATTATAGATACGTTGGAGACGTATCAAGCATCCCCAAACTTAATTCCTGCTCGTCCTTGAGTAGGTAAATGATAAAAACAGAATTTTTGATGTGGAATGCTACCTAGCATAATTCTCAATGTAATTTTCTTTGTTGTGGCATGAATGTTCAGATCCAAAGATTCAAGATTCAAGACGAAAGTTTAATATTGACATAAAAATAATAATACTTCAAGCATACTAACAAAGCAATCGTGTCTTCTCAAAATAACATGGCCAAAGAAAGTTATCCCTACAAAATCATATAGTCTGGCTATGCTCTATCTTCATCACACAAAGTATTTAATCATGCACAACCCCGATGACAAGCCAAGCAATTGTTTCATACTTTTGACATTCTCAAACTTTTTCCAATCTTCATGCAATACATGAGCGTGAGGCATGGATATAACACTATAGGTGGAATAGGATGGTGGTTGTGGAGAAGACAAAAAGGAGAAGATAGTATCACATCAACTAGGCGTATCAACAGGCTATGGAGATGCCCATCAATAGATATCAATGTGAGTGAGTAGGGATTGCCATGCAATGGATGCACTAGAGCTATAAGTGTATGAAAGCTCAACAAAAGAAACTGAGTGGGTGTACATCCAACTCGCTTGCTCATGAAGACCTAGGGCATTTTGAGGAAGCCCATCATTGGAATATACAAGCCAAGTTCTATAATGTAAAATTCCAACTAGTATATGAAAGTGACAACATAGGAGACTCTCTATCATGAAGATCATGGTGCTACTTTGAAGCACAAGTGTGGTAAAAGGATAGTAACATTGTCCCTTCTCTCTTTTTCTCTCATTCTTTTATTTGGGCCTTTTCTATTTTTTATGGCTTCTTTTTTTTCTCTTTTTTTCGTCCGAAGTCTCATCACTACAAAAAAAGACACACCCGTGACATTTTGGGCCGAACGAAAATCTTTTCTGTCATACATATGACACTTCTATGACGATAATTGTGACAAAACCCGGTATCATCATAGATGTGGTGGGGTCCTACTTCTATGACAACAATCATGACAGATAATGGGATTTTCGTCCTGGGCACGCCGGATACGTAGTTGCATGACATTCTTTGGGTCGTCCATGATGGAAAAAACGTGGTAGAAGCGAGGGCAAGGAAAATATCAGGGTGTTCCCGGTTACGGTGGGTGGTCAGGGCCGAGCGATGCGCGTTTCTCTCATACACGCACGCGCGTGGGTGCGAGGCGTTGGGTTCTAACTGCACCTGAGCGAGGCGTTGGGCTCTAACTGAACCTGAGCGATTGCACTGCACGCTACGCGTTACTGAACTCGAGCGATCGATCGAGGGCTGTTAACTGAACCCGATCGAGCGATTCCTTCGCTATTGCTGCTAACTGAAGCCGATCGATGCTGCCTCTGGATGAACAGTGAGCGTTGCGGGGGGTTTGGATGAACAGTTCCAGGTGGGGGTGGATGAACATGACCCCGTGGTGTTGCCTCTGGATGAACAGGACCCTGATCGATCAGCTAGTTGGGGCTGGATGAAAAGGACCCCGTGGAGGGCAGGATGAACAGGACCACCCCATGGAGGGCAGGATGAACAGTAGACGGTGGAGGGCTGGATGAACAGTAGCCCATGGAGGGGTGGTTGAACAGGAGCCCGGGGAGAGGGCTGGTTGAACAGTAGCAGGTGGAGTAGCACGCGATGGAGGCTGGATGAACATGACACTACTGGAATCAGCTACTTTGCCATCTGCCAGCTCTTTGCCGTCAGCTAGCAGACGGCAAAGAAGCTCTTTGCCATCAGCTACCCGAAAGCTGACGGCAAAGAACTGGCTGATGGCAAAGAAAGCCTTTGCCATCAGCCTGTTCTTCGCCGTCCGCTAGCTGACGGCAAAGAATCTTTGCCGTCCGCTAGCAGACGGCAAAGAGGGAGGGGGGCCCCACTGAGGAGCTGGTTAAAAAATACTTAATGCCCCCCCGCTTTGCCGTCCGCAGCAGACGGCAAATATGAACAAAAGCGAACGGCAAAGGAGGGCGGATGGCAAAGGCTACCCTAACTAACCTAACTAACGACCGAGCCCCCTCCCCCGCCCGTTACTCATCTCTTCTCCCTCCGCCCCCGCCCCCGCCCCCCACCGCGCCGACCCAGCCCCCGCCGCCTGGCGCCGCCCCTG
>NC_041380.1:316966279-316966846 GCF_002162155.2 Triticum dicoccoides | reverse complement strand
GGCGCCAGTGTCGCCCCCTGCTCCGGTGAGTATTTTTTTCTGTTTTTCTTTTTTTTTGCTGTTTAATTCTTGTTTAATTGTTAGTGTTAGATTTAGTGTTAGAAAAGAAGAAAATTTAGTGTTAGTGTTAGAAAAAAGAATATGTAGAAGAAAAGAAGAAGAAGTGGAAAAAAGATGAAAAAGAAGAAAAGAAAAGAAGTAGAAAAAAGATGAAAAAGAAGAAGAAGAAAAGAAGTAGAAGAAGTAGAAGAAGAAGAATAGAAGAAAAGAAAAGAAGTAAAAGAAGTAGAAAAAAGATGAAAAAAGAAGAAGAAGAAGAAGAAGAAAGGAAAGAAGAAGAAGAAGGATAGAAGAAGAAGAAAGGAAAGAAGAAGAAAGAAGAAGAAGAAGAGAAGGAAAGAAGAAGAAGGATAGAAGGAAACACCCCTACCACTGACCCCGACACCCCGACCCCGACACCACACCCCGACACCTGACCCCGACACCCTGACCCCGACACCACACCCCAACACACAGACCACGATACCCGACCCCGACACCCCGACCCCGACACGACACCCTGACCCC
>NC_041380.1:316898808-316966220 GCF_002162155.2 Triticum dicoccoides | reverse complement strand
CGACACCACACCCCGACACCTGACCCCGACACCCTGACCCCGACACCCCGACCCCGACACCACACCCCGACACACAGACCGCGACACCACACCCCGACACGACACCCTGACCCCGAAACAGCACCCCGACACCGACATGACACCCCGACCCCCTAAACCTCCCGAAAAGGTGCTCTTTGGCCTTCCAGAGGCCGACGGGGTTATATATTTGTGAATTATTAGTTAGGTCATATATTTTTCGATTTTGTTATGAAAAACATCATATATAATTGTGTTGATCGGGTAGATTTAAATGTGCAGTTGTTTCATCGCTGCGAGGTTTGGTGTTCGACGACCTCGCCGTGCGTTTGACGAGCTCTGCCCCTTCGTTCGTGGGTGAGCACAAATGACATGTCCTTCTCCCCCATTAATTATTTGCACAAATGACATGAAATTTGGTAGCTAGCTATATATGTGTCTTGAATCATCAGTATGCGTAACCAATATGTGTCTTCCGTTCGAAAGCGTCATAGTTATAAATATGCATGCATTTGCATATTTGTAACCTTGATTCTTTCGAATTGTCCAACGCTATCCATGGATAGCCCGAGTATGTGTAGATTGGGTTCGTTTTCCCATATGCTTTGCTCCGGATCTGACGCATAAATTTCGTCAGTGCCTCCCCTGTTGTTCTCCGGGTACACATCCTCTCTGTTTATTGCAGAGACGTGTATCAGGAGAATAGCGGGGAGGTGCTGCCGAAATTTTGCGTCAGATCTGGAGCATAGCATGGGAAAATGAACCCAATCTACACATACACGGGTGGGATTAGGACCTATCATTACCTATTAGAGTGTAGGTTGCATGGATGTAATAAAATTGACAAAATAGATCAACTGATGAATATATACATGGTGAATTACATATATAATTGTTGTGTGTCCAGTAGCTCTGAAAGTCAAGATGAGTGACCGTGCTTGGATGTATGCCGGTCACACTGGTCAGAACAAATGGAGCGCTGAATGGTTCACAAAAACTAAGGGGTTTGTGCAAGCCGCATTTGCAAATGGCCAAAAGAAAACCTGGTGCCCCTGTTTCCGGTGCGACAATTGGGAAAAGAAGACAGAGGCTGAAATGGGCAAACACCTGCAGAAGAGTGGTTTTACGCCCGATTATACGGTGTGGACATTTCATGGTGAGTCTGCCCAATGGGACCGAGCTGAGGTGGATCGTCGTCGCACCGACGAGCATGGTACCGGGATGGAAAACATGGTGCAAGGCTATGACGATGCTCGGGATTCGGACGAGGAGATGGAGGAATCTGCAAAGGCCTTCAATGAAATGTTGGAGTCTTCGAAACGTCCGCTCCACGAGCACACTGAGCTTTGTCAGTTGGATGCCATCTCACAAGTAATGGCTCTGAAGGCTTAGTTCAACTTGGGCAGAGAATGCTATGACGCAATTATGACAGTATTTGGACGCTTTCTACCCAAAGGCCATGTAATGCCTGCAAACCTGTACCATTCGGACAAAATCCTCCGTGCACTGAAGATGCCCTATGAGAAGATACATGCCTGTGAGAAAGGATGTGCCTTATTTAGGCTTGACTATGCGGACTTGAACTATTGTCCCATTTGCAAGTCTTCCAGGTATATTGTGGTAGACAACGGTATGGGTGAGAAGACACAGACCAAAATCCCCGTTAGTGTTCTTCGGTATATGCCAATCGTACCAAGACTTCAACGTCTTTTCATGGTCGAAGAGACGACCAGATAGATGACATGGCACAAAACAGGCAAAAGAACCGAACTAGATGCAGATGGTAATCTGATGATGGTACACACATCGGATGGTGTTGTATGGAAAAAGTTTGATGAATTACATGCTGACAAAGCGGCAGATCCGAGGCATCCTTGAGTCGGCATCAACACCGATGGGTTCAGTGTGTTTGGTATGACGGCAGCCCAATACAGTTGTTGGCCCATATTTGTCTTTCCACTCAATCTCCCCCCCGGACAGATTATGCAAAGAAAGAACATTTTCCTGACGTTGATAATTCCAGGACCCAACTATCCGGGGAAAAATATGAATGTGTACATGCAGCCGCTTAAGGACGAATTGCAAGAAGCCTGGGATAATGGGTTCAAGACATACGACGCCTTTAGCAAACGGAACTTCATAATGCGTGTCTGGTACATGTACCCGATGCATGACTTGCCGGCGTATGCGCTATTCGTTGGCTGATGTGTGCATGGAAGGTTCCCGTGCCCCACATGCAAGGGAGCTCTTGAGTTTCGTTGGCTTCAGGCCGGTCGCAAGTTTTCTTGCTTCGACATGCATAGACAGTTCCTGGATCCTCGCCATAAGTTCAGGAAAGACAAGAAGAACTTCATCAGGGGTAGAGTTGTCAAAAACTCTGCACCACCTGCATTGACAGGCCAACAGACCCTGGATCAGTTAAACGCTCTCGAGCCAGATCCACAACGTCCAGGGTACTTCAAGGGGTATAATACTAAGCACGCGTGGACTCACAAAACATGCTTATGGGATCTGCCTTACTTCAAAGACCACCTTTGCCCACACAACATCGACGTGATGCACACTGAGAAGAATATCCCCGAGGCACTTTTTGGTACATTGTTCGGCATAGATGGGAAGTCAAAGGATAATACTAAGGCTAGAGTCGATCTGGAGGCGCTATGTGATAGGCCGTTACAAAACATGAAAGAACCGAAAGGAAAGCAAAACTGGACGAAGCCAAAGGCATGGTTCAATCTTGGAAGGCCAGCTATGAGGGAAATTATCTTGTGGGTGCAACAACAGTTGATGTTCCCCGATGGGTATGCAGCGAATCTAAAGTGGGGAGCGAATCTTGATAAACTGAAGATATTTGGTCTCAAGAGTCATGATTGGCACATATGGATTGAGCGGGTAATGCCGGTGATGTTGCGTGGCTTCATCCCTGAGGATGAATGGCTAGTACTGGCAGAACTCAGCTATTTCTTCCGTGTTCTTTGTGCGAAAGAACTACCGCCTGGCATGCTAGAAGAAATGGAAGAGTTGGCGCCGGAGTTGATCTGCAAGTTAGAGAAGATCTTTCCACCGGGCTTCTTTAATCCAATGCAGCATTTGATTTTGCATCTCCCGACCGAGGCAAGATTGGGGGGGGGGGCGTGCAAAATCATTGGTGCTACCCAACTGAGAGGATGCAGAAGACGCTTCGAGAAAAATGTAAAAATAAGCGTAGAATTGAAGCATCGATGGCTGAGGCATTCATCACAGAGGAGGCGGCAAACTTCGTAACAGCGCACTACGAAGCCAAAAATCGTCATTTGCATAATCCGAAGCCTCGGTACAATGCTGACGAGCCTAAAAACACATCCAGTATCTTCAGATAACGAAGAATGGCGGACCATTTCGTTGTATATCTTCAATAACCTGATAGAAGTGCGGTCGTACATCGAGTAAGTTCTCGGTACATTGTTTCGCAACTTCTATTTCCTTTGAACTACTCTTATTCCTGGATATGTCATACAGTCGATACGTCGCCATATTCTCATATGGAGCGGAGATCCAAAAGGATTCCGTCGAAGAGTATGAGCTTCTCGCAAAGCAAGGAGGTGGCTATCCCGGTTTCATCTCTTGGTTCAAACAAGCGGTAATTTCTATTAGACAATTTCATTTCATTCGCTAATTTGTGCATAATGCAACAATCCTTTCATATTAAACTTGTAGGCTAATTCAGAGTCTATGGACGCCGAATTGAGACAAGTCGCTAGTGGTTTTGACTATAAGGTCCGTTCATTTGACAAGTACGACATCAATGGGTATCGCTTTCGTATCTATGGCAAAGAGCTATCTATGGCCGACTGAAAGTCTACAAATTGTTGTGTATCTGCTATCGGCAAAGGAGGTACCGAGTATTATGGGAGAGTTGAAGCAATTTATGAACTTCTGTTCTATGGTGAAAACCCACCGAATGTCGTAGTCTTCAAATGTTATTGGTTTCATCCGAAGGAGACTAGAAGGACTCATGAACATATAGGGATAGTTGAAATCAACCAAAGCACTCATTTAGATGTTCCTGATGTCTATATTATGGCTCAACAGGCGACCCAAGTATTCTATCTACCGTGGGCCTGCCAAACTAATCCAAATCTGAAAGGTTGGGATGTCGTTTATGAAGTGCCGCCACATGCTAGACTTTCTCCCCCAAAGGAAGAGGATTATGAACCTCACATTAACCCAGACACATATGAAGGAGAATTCTTCCAAGAGACATGTCTTTCCAAAAAGCATTTCAAGAACCGCTATACTTCACCCCAAAACATTGAAGTAGACAGCGACAATGAATCCGACATCACCCCAGAGGAGGAACAAGAAGAGCCGGAACAAGAAGAGGTTACTGCTACGGATGACCTGTCAATGCTTGACCGATTACGTCAAGGTGGCCTTGCACATGTTGATGCCAATGAACCCTATGAGCCCATCATTGATTATAGTGATGATGATGATTATGCATTTATTGATGATACTGATCGAGATTATTAGTAGTGTCAGGTATTCAATTTTTTTATGGTGTACTTGATGATGATACACTTAAGTGATATACATATTATTATTCATGTTGGTACCTTTTTTATGTTGTACTAATTTCATTTATTCTTTGTCATGGCAGGTGTTGAAAGATGGTGGGCGCTGGTCGGGAGCGCGCCGAGGCCCCTTCTTCATCGGCGCGTGGTGCGAGGTCTTCCATTCCACACGCACCTCTCCGCCAAGCGTTGCTGGACAGTATGGCAACACCGCCGGGCCCTTCTTCGTCGACCGCGGTGCCCAGAAGGGGAGGAGGTAAGAAGAAGAGAGGAGGTGGAGCACGTGGTCGCGGGAGAGGAGGTAGGGTGACTCTTACGGTGCCTTCCTCGCCACCGCCCCCAGCTGTTTCACCCGAGCACATGACTGCTAGGGTGGACTCGTCTGAGGAGGAGGCTGCATGGACTCCGGTCCACGAGCCTCCGGTCCACGAGTCTTCGGTCCACGAGCCTCGGGTCGACGAGCCTTCGTCCCACGAGACTTGGGCCCACGAGACCCCGGAGGAGCACACGTCTGGATGGGGTACCTGGTCGGGTCAGCCTGAGCATGGCGGGGAGCCGAGTGGCCATGCTGATGATGGCGGGGAGCCGATTGATGAGGAGGGGGAGGAGGGGGGCAACGTCTACCAGCGTGGTGCTACACGGCTCCCGTCCGTGCCGGTGACCCGCGAGCAGAGGTGGTTGATTTTCCCTGATGGGGAGAGGTACGTAAGTGCATTTAATATTTTTGTACCTTCTGCATTCACGTTTCTTCAAATAACTAATGCGTTGGCCTTGTCATGCTGCAGGGGTTGGGACCACCATCATAGTGTCCGCCGGCCCAACTCCGTCCTTGGAGTTCTTTGCCGGCAAAACTTCCCGGGGTTTGTCACGTTGCCTGGTGAGGGTCGGCTTACAGAGCTTGGATTGAGCTGGGAGCACTACGTGGCTGCCCCGGCCCCGCCGGATGAGATTATCGACGGTGTCGTGTGCGACACGAGGGCAGACATGGTGATCAGAAAGTTCTGGGTAATTTCTCCTTTACACATTTAAAAATCTTCAACTAGCTAGTTATTAATTGTACTAATCAATATTGTCTCATTTTATTGCAGACATTCTACAGGTGTGAGGAGGGATACGAGGAGGACGCGGCACATGTTATCGAGAACGTCAGCAAGCGCCTACTCCAGAACTTACGGCACGAGGCTCGGGTGCAGGTTGTTCGAGACTACTACGCCTTGCGTGGTATCAAGAAGACCAAGCCGGCGTGCCGCGATAAGTTCCTGAGTAAGGAGCAGTACATGAAGGTAATTCTTAAGGCCTTCTCTACTTAAGTTCCTTCATTTAGTAATTCTTAGCTGTAGCGCTCAAGTTTCTATTTGCTAACTTAGGCGCCTCCGAGATGGTGTGCGGATCGGATGGATTGTTGGGAGGTGTTGGTCGATGAGTGGTGCTCAAAACAATGGCTATCCCTCCACAACGAGGCCAAGGACAAACGTGCCCAAATGGAAGGTGTGCCACACCATCAAGGCAGCTCCAACTTATATCAGTTCGGGCGCAACTGGGTATGTGGTTTGCTTCATGATTCATGCAATTCATTCATCATGCTAGCTTGAGCCCTTTAATTACTAATTTTCATTGTTTCTCTCTTTCAGGCACGCTACAATAAGGCAGATAAGGTGCCAGAGGTGTACGACCTGTATGCCATGGCCCACACTGCCTCTTTCAAGAAAGTCAAGGCTTTCTCTCAGTCTGACCTCGATGATGCAAACAACTTCACCAACATCTCCTCCCACAACAAGCTCGTGAGATATAGAGATGAGGGGAAGGCGAGGAAATGGGAGGACTTTAACCTGAGCCAGGGTCCCATTGATCCAGAGCTGGTGATGATATCTGGTGGCGGGAGGTCCCATGGCTCCATAGCCATTGGAGATGGACTTATCCGTTGTCCTAGCACTCTCCCGGAGATCAAGGCGCACCAGTCGAGCTCCGCTCCTGAGATAAGGCCTCGTGAACGGCCAGTGCAACTCGCCATCAAGGTTAGTGATACGTACTCAGTTATCTTTCTCCATTACATTGTGTGCGCTTCCATCAATGATTACAAATGGTCATGTGAGTGGTGTTGCAGGCTGCTATACAGAGTGAGAGAGATAGAACGGAGAAACTTCTGGCAGAGGCGGCGGAGAGGCAGCGGGAGTTGGAGGAGAGGACGACAAAGATGATGGAGGAGGAGAGGGCACGGAATGACATGCAGGCAAGGGCCATGTACGAGCTCCTTGTGGTAAGTTTCTTCTGCAGATTAGCCAAAACATTCATGTAGTGTTTGTCTCATTACTAACTAGTATGACTGAGTCGTCAAAACCAAATGTGCAGTCTGTGTGCGAGAAGATAGGTCAGACCGCTCCGCCGATGCCAGTGATTGCTCCTGGGACCACGGTGAGTTTATTTGAATGGACATTACTTGCTAGTCTTAACATTTGAGTGTCTAACAAGACATTGGAAATGATCTTTGGTGCAGCGTAACTCCAGACAAGCATCGCACGATCCTTCTCCAGCTACCGACACGAGCCACCCCGCTCCTACACCTCCTGGATCTTGGTAAGTTTATCTAGTGTTTTGCTTAACACATGCATAAAGACCTAGACTTAGCTTTATTTCCTCCAATGCTTACCATAATGACCTAGACTTAGCTTCTTCTCCTCCAAAATGACTTAATAAGCTTACTGACCTCCAAAACCATCCATTTTACCTAAGTTAGCTCTAAAACAATCTGTACTTAGCTTACTTATGTCAAAAATTGCATAATTAGCTTAGTTAGCTCATAGACGATCCATTTTACCTAAGTTAGCTCTAAAATGACCCATTTTACCTAGGTTAGCTTATAAATGATCCAGTTCATCCAAGTTAGCTCAAAAATGACCCATTTTACCTAGATTAGCTCCTAAATGATCCATTTTACCTACGTTAGCTTTAAAATGACCCATTTCACCTAGGTTAACTCCAAAATGACCCATCTTACCTAGGTTATCTCATAAACGACCCATTTCAACTAATTTAGCTCATAAACGATCCATTTCACCAAGTTAGCTAAAAAACGATCCATTTCACCTAAATTAGCTCTTAAATGATCCATTTCACCTAAGTTAGCTCAAAAAGATCCATTTCAACTAAATTAGCTCATAAATGATCCATTTCACCTAAGTTAGCTCAAAAACGATCCATTTCAACTAAGTTAGCTCATAAATGATCCATTTCACCTAAGTTAGCTAAAAAACGACCCATTTCACCTTAGTTACCTCAAAAACGATCCATTTGACCTTAGTTAGCTCATAAACGACCCATTTCAACTAAGTTAGCTCATAAATGATCCATTTCACCTTAGCTAGCTCATAAACGACCCATTTCAACTTAGTTAGCTCATATATGATCCATTTCACGTAAGTTAGCTCATAAATGACATACTCTTCTTGTTCTAGTCTTCTTCTTGTTCTACTCTTCTTGTTCTACTCTTCTTGTTCTAGTCTTCTTCTTGTTCTACTCTTCTTCTTGTTCTACTCTTCTTGTTCTAACTTTCTTATTTTTCATTTTGCAGATTTCATTCACTTGACGAAAGCTTGCATAGATGGAGTGCTCCTTATCCCTTTCTCTGTTTCTTTTGTATTGTTGAACTATGCATGTATCGTTGGATGAAACTATTGTAATATATATGGTTGGATGCCTCTATGTTGAACTTGTTATGTATGATGGAACTATGCATGTAATATATATGGTTGGATGATGAAGTTATGTGTTGGATATCTTATATGTTTGCTCTGTAATGGCCTTTTGAAATATATCTATATATGTCATATATATTTGTGATGAAAATTGTTGGATTTAATAAAAAACAGATAAAAGAGCCAATATGCAGGCTCTTTGCCGTCTACCACCGACGGCAACGGGCTCTTTGCCGTCTGCCACGGACGGCAAAGAAGACACGTGGCATCTAGCTGTGCTTCGTGGGAGCTGACCCATTTGGTCAGTTTGCCTACAGTGGCAGATGGCAAAGACTTTGCCATCAGTGGCAGACAGCAAAGAACCTGCACTTTGCCATCAGTGGCAGACGGCAAAGAACCTGCCATGTAGTGACGTGTAGATGACATCATACGGCGGACGGCAAAGACACCAGAAATTTTGCCGTCAGCGGCGGACGGCAAAGGCCTGCCGTTAGCCACTTAACGGACTGACAACGCAATTATTGCCGTCCGCTCTCTTTGCCGTCCGCCACAGACGGCAAAGGGCCTTTGTCGTCAGCCGCCAGGAAGCAGACGGCAAAGTAGCTGTTTACCGTAGCCTACTTTGCCGGAGCCTTTTGTCGTCCGCGGCTGACGGCAAAGGCCTTTGCCGTCCGCCGTTCATGCCTTTGCCATCCGCCGTGGCAGACGGCAAAATAGCTGATTCCTATAGTGGGAGCCCGTGGATGAACAATCGCAGGTGGAGGCTGGAGGAGGTCGACGTTGGATGAACAGTAGCCCGTGGAGTCCCATTTTGCGGTACGCCACACCCCTCCCGATGAACAGGACCCCTGTTTCGACCGTAGCGCTCCAACACAAGTCTGTTTCCTCCATTTGCGGTACGCCACACCCCTCCCGATCAATAGGACCCCCGTTTCGACCGTAGGAGGTCCGTTTCCTCCGTTTTGCGGTACGGCATACCCCTCCCGATGAACAGGATCCTGTTTCGAACGTGGCCGGTCGAACACTAGGCCGTTTCCTCCGTTCTGCGGTACGCTAAGCCTCATTTCCATCGGATGTTCCGTCCAAGCCCTCCCGATGAACACGACGACACATTCCGTTCCGACCCAGCCGGTTGGCTCCCCATTAACACGACGACGATGTTGTTTCTCCATTCCGACCCAGCCATGTACACGAGCCCTGACCATACATATGCGCGAGTAGGCTTTCGAGACCCTGCCCGTATGTACGTACGTGGCTGTATTTTCTTTCTTGCACACCGGCCGTTGCACGTACATGTACATGCTACGTGCGCGCCTCTACTACAACACGTGCGCGCCTCTACATCGACCATTATGTACGTACACGTTCGCGACCAGAATGACAACACTACGTATGCTTCAACCAGGTGGGTCCCGACTGTCAGGCACTTCCTTGCATGCGAATATGTAGCTGGTGGATCCCAACAGTCAGGGGGGAATCGTTTTTTTGCCCAGGCGCACTTCCTTGCATGCGAAGATGTAGCTGGTGGGTCCCAACAGTCAAGGGGAAACGTTCTTTTCGCGAAATATGGTGGCCCGTCAGGTGGAGGAATAATTATTTTGCGCGTAATCAGGAGTCACTTCCTTGCTGCGGGCGTGGACCCAGTTGTTAGCCTCTCCACATGTAGTCCATGTCCGATGGAAGCCGTTCCTTGACCGCATTGACCACGCCGTGCCGAGAGCACCAGGGCGGTGGACGACGGCGAGGCCTAGGAAGGGGATGACGCAGATCCGGGGAAGACGCTGTAGTGGAAGCCCGCGCGGAGAGGAGTACGAGGGTTCACTAGTTCGGATGCGGTGTGAGGCTGCCGTCGCCGCAGGGCCTGGCTAGTGGTGGGAATAGTAGGGGGCGGTGAGGCCTCCGCGGAAGCACAGCCGGCCATGGGAGGCAGGAGCATGCGGCATAACCAATGCTGCTTTGGGAGGGTGGAGCAAGAAGACCAGAGGTTGAAGAAGCACAACGGCCGTTGGATGGACATCGTACGGTCACTGGAGCTAGAATCGTTCATATTGACTAAGTTGACAAAGCACCCCTCCCCGTCAACTTAGTAGGCCCACAAGTCAGCCACCCACCAAGGTGAGTCCCAACTAGCAGGGGGAGTATTCATTTTTCTGTGCGTAATAAGGCGACACTTCCGATGGGTCCGAGATGACAGCGGGGGGAACGTTTTTTCACGAAATACGATGGCCCGTCCGGTGGGTCCCAGCAGTCAGGGGGGAAACATTTTTTCGCCAAATACGGTGGTCCATCCAGTGGGTCCCTGCTGTCAGGTGGAGGAATAATTATTTTCCGCGTAATAAGGAGGCACTTCCTTGCGGCTGTCGTGGACCCAGCTGTCAGACTCTCCACATACAGTACTCTTCCGATGGAAGTAGTTCCTTGACCACGTTGACCACACCGCGCCGAGAGCACCAGGGTGGTGGACGATGGCGAGGCCAAGGAAGGGGACGACACGGAGCTGGGGAAGATGCGGCAGTGGATGCCCACATGTAGAGGAGTATGAGGGTTCACTGATTCGCTGCGGTGTGAGGCTGCCGTCACCGCAAAATAACAGGGGGTGTGGGTGAGTACAGGGATGGCATGGCCAGCGATGGGAGTAGTAGGGGGCGGTGAGGCCTCCGCCGCATCGTAGCCAGCCACAGGAGGCAGGAGCATGAGGCACGACCAGTGCTGGTTTGGGTGGCTGGAGCAAGAAGACCAGAGGTTGAAGAAGCACTACGGCCGTTGGATGGACATCGTACGGTCACTGGAGCTAGAATCGTGCATATTGACTAAGTTTACAAAGCCCTCCGTCCCCGTCAACTTAGTAGGCCCACAAGTCAGCCTGCCACTATACTGGGTCCCAGCTAGTAGGGGGAGTATTCATTTTTTTGTGCGTAATAAGGACGCACTTCCTTGCGTGCGAAGATATAACTGGTGGGTCCGAGCTGTTAGCGGAGGTAACATTTTTTCGTGAAATACAGAGGCCCTTTCGGTGGGTCCTAGATGTCAGGTGGAGGAATCATTATTTTGCACGTAATAAAGAGGCATTTCCTTGCGTGAGGCCGTGGACCCAACTGTCAGCCTCTCCACGTACAGTCCACTTCAGATGCATGTCGGTTGTTGACCACGTTAACCAGGCCGCACCGAGAGCACCAAGGCGGTGGACGACGGCGAGGCCTAGGAAGGGAACGACACGGAGGCAGGGAAGACTCTGTAGTTGTTTCCCACGCGGAGGGGAGTACGACTGTACAAGGGTTTAGTGGTTCGTCTGCCATCGCCGGAGAATAACAGCAGGTGTGGGTGAGTAGAGGGATGGCTAGGCCAGCGATGGGAGTACGGTGGGGCGGTGAGGCCTGCGCGGCAGCACAGCCGGCCGCGGGGAGGAGGGAGTAGGCAGTGTCGCCGATGCTTGTTTGAGTAGCTGGAGCAGGAAGAGCAGAGATTGAAGAAGCACGACGGTCGTTGGATGGTCATCCAACAGTCACTGCTTGTGCGTCAACCTTTTTTTAGGAAAGCCTCAAATCTGTGGAAAACAACATACAACTCATCTGCCATTGTTTCTAATAATTTACAGCCCATTTGCTAATTCTTAAGGTTTTTTGGAGCCCATATTCTTTTTGTTAGCATTACAGCCTATATTGTGGCCACGGTTAAAAAATTATACGAAATGTTGCATATTTCGGTGCGGTCCGAACTGTTTTTAATCCTGGAATTTCGAGTCACATTCAAACTGATTTTAAAAATAAATGTATATCAATATAAAATCCAACAAATTGTCCACGCATAAAAATTAATGCAATTAAAGTCTTGAAATGAACAAAAGAAATTTGAAAGTAATTGTCGGTTTGATGTGTTTTAAAAATGTACAACCCATTTCTCATTACTGATAGGCCATTTTCTCGTCCAGCTGAATGAAGCTCTCCTCGTCTTGAAAGATTTGCAGCCCAACAGGCTTGACAATGCGACTTACTTGGCAAACACAAAAAAACAGGGCTAGCCATTTTCAGAAAGAAAAAAAACTACTGTGCTGGTGTGTGGTAAACATAAAAGAGAAGGCTGTCTAGACAGGCGAGAGTGCCCCGCACATCCCAGTTGAAACCCTGCTTCCGTCTCAAAAACAAATTAGATAAATGCCACAACAAATATGGCGATTCATAAAAATGCCACCGCAATTTCCAAACTTTGAAAAATGCCACTGCGATTTTTGCAAACTTTGGAAAATGCCACTGCAATTTGCAAACTTTGAAAAACACCACTCCAGACTTCGAAAAATGCCACTGGAAATGGCATGAAATGGCATTTTTCAAAGTTTGGAAATTGAAGTGGCATTTCTCAGAAACATCAGATTTGGAGTGGCATTTATCAAATTAACCCAAAACAAAAATAACTGGGCGAGCTGCTGGGTCCCTAGTGTTAGCCGCTCGTTGTGCAACTCTCTCGTTTATTGACTACGTTGAGAATGGCATGGGACCCAGATGTCAGAAATCCATTAGGAGGAGCCATTTTTTATTGGATTGAAATAAGGAGGCACTTGCTTGCGTACTGCCATGACCTTGGCGGGTCCCTGCTGTCATCCTCTCCACATACAATCATCTCCTGATTGTGTATGGGTCAACTTGGTAGGCCCACAAGTTAGACTCTAAACCCGTGGAGGACAAATACAACCCATTTTAAAAAATAACAACCCATTCCATACTTTCAAACGGAAAGTTCAACATTTAGAGCAAAGTAACAGATCTGATCCACATATTGAGTGCTGAACTTCCACGTTGACAACCATCATAGCCAAGTTAACTATCTACTCCCACTAATACTCTAGTAGCGCACAAGTACTAACTTACTCTTAGCTAACTAGGCGATGACGGCTGCCACCTGCAGTACATGCTAAACACCGGCACCGGCGTCCTCCGCCTCGCCTCGGACTTGCTAGAGGTGCGATAGGGCGCGTTGCTCGCGCGTGTTGGCCCTTTCCATGCCGGCGTGGTCCACCGAAGCTTCGACTTCTGAGCAGGAAACCCACTTGACAAGCTGGTAGTAAAATCAGCATCGTGAACACGTGCGTGCCCGACAGCCTCCATGGCTATTTTCCGGGCGCCGGCCTCCACGTAGTTAGCCCAAGTGCGGGCGCTCTGCTCGTGACTTAGAGCATCGGTGCACTGCTGCTCCATGTCCCGCTGGCGGTGTAAATCGGCGATACGCTGCTCCTCCGCCAAGCGGTCGCGCTCCAACAACTCCTACTACTCTGCCAGGCGGTCGTGCTCCAACAAGTCCTCGATCTCGGCATTGCCATCTAAAGACCGATAGAATGCCTCCTCCCTTCGTCTGCCTTCCGGTGAAAAATAGAACACTAGTTCCGGCAGTGACCGCCTCCGGCCTCGCCTATCGCGGATGGGCGGGGGCATGGCGGACGTGGAGAGAGCGAGGATAAGTGGCGAGCAACGTCGTGTCGGTGGGGGCTTATGAGGATAGGGCGAGTTGGGTCATGGTGCCACCATAGAAGGCCGGGAAACAGTACTTATAGGCGGAAGGTAGCGCAACGGTCATCGGAATTCAATGCATAATTAAGAAGGCATGGCTTAGCGTGCCAGCTTGCCATGGAAAACTAGAGAAACTGAAATTCTGACTGTGTCGTCCCATCCGTCCGTGCTGGGTCGCACGCCGGCATGACGGTCAAACGAGTGCACTCGAATCATCTCCCTCCTTGTCAATAATGATTCCATGGATTTAAAAGGCACACAACAATTAAAACACATCTTTTTCGCATCAGTTAGCTGCCTTAATTACGGCCGGCTGCATGCAGGCACTCAAAATCGCTCACAGCCAGTACGCGGAGCAGCATGCAACGAGTCGCAGCCGAGGGCACTAGTTGATGAACTTTAGCTGGGAGATAAGGCATTTGTGAATGTTTTTGCTGGCAGTTTCTTCAGATTCACATGGAATTTTCTTCAGAGCAGCTTGTCAGTTTCTTCAGAGGTAGGCATTTTTATTCAAAAAACTACCACTTCGGATCTTGCGTCGCAACTAAAACAGCCAGGAGCGCATTAGTATGCTACCTAGTGATCGATCAGTAACTTGTAAACACTGAGCAAACGGATATAAGGAACTATTAATGCATCTCAATGATTCACAGATCATATACAAATATGTAGCTCCAAAAGCAAAGATCAGCCACAACTAAAACCAACTAGTATGATTCCCATACATAAGATCAACATGTTAATGCATCTCAATGATTCACAGATCATATACAAATATGTAGCTCCAAAAGCAAAGATCTAGAAAAAACATATGTTCTTCCTACTAACATGGATGCTTCTCTTGGCCAACATTCAATACAGACTGAAAGACAAATGTGTTTGTGAAGTCTACAATTCCTCTTGCAAACGTAAGTGGTTTCACCAACAGCTGGAACCATGAGAATGAACCACACATGATGGAGGGACATCCACTGCAATATGATTTGGTCTTCTGTTGATCACACGGCGAGACTATTTTCGGAATACAAACTTTAACTTAGGAAAAATGATGCCCATTGTATAATCAGACCAAAGCAATGAAGCACCTAGGGTTGGCCAATAAATAGTACAATACTACTTTTCTGCAGTCCATGAAGTGACTATCCAATCTTTCTGTGTCTATTTTGAAATGGCACTGCATGCAGTGACTATACTATTCTCTTGTGCAGTTCAACCAAAATTGCGGTCACTTTGTGTGTTTGCCAAATAGCAACGGGCAGACATCTCTGTCTGCACAAATATCAAGCATATAGTAAACATATACCCCACCTTGTATTTTCGGTTTAAACATGTCTCTTACGCTTAGCATCTGTCATGTTTTGCACTGGACAATTTGATATAGTCATGTTTTGCCCTCGACAATTTCATACTGAATTGATTTGCTTGTTTAGAGCAGAAATATAGCGCCTATTCTTCATCAGACCAAGGATATCCATGTTCGCAGTGATGGAAGAGGTGAGACCGATACAACTGAAATTGAGCATCCAATCATTGAATCATGTCCTGCACCTCCAATGTAGGTCCACCCTGCCAATAAATTCACATGCAAACCACTAGTATTACTATCTAATGATAGTACAAAAAGAGTAGCAAGATAGTAGAAAACCATGTACCTTCTTAATGAACAGATCATAGTGCCACCAATTGGATATAAAGGTTTGGAAGAAAACATGCTCCTAATGTTGAACCAGATGGACTTTTTGTGCAGTTCCACTAAAATCAAGCATCCTTGTTTGCATAGATATTGAAAGTGTGGTTACTATAAAAGTGGCACTAGTTGAAGCATAGAATCACAAACATAAGCATTCCAATTTCTTAATGGGAAAAGGTAGCAAGACTGTTTCTAACCACCTGTTTGAAGGAATAAATAAGGCAACAGAGGCCGATGTCGGAAAGGCATATATAGTCCTTTCTAAAAGAATGATTGATTCCTGACCTTTCCTCTTCTTTTAAGCATATTTTGTTCAGTTCAACTAAAATAAAATGCCATCACCGCCTTGACAATTCAGTGACACTATACAAAAGGAAATGACTTAACATTACATCATGATGTCAGGTATGTAGTCGACAGGCATTAGAGACAAACTTATAGACCTCCTCCGATAACATAATGAACATTAATTTTAACAAAGGTGTGACTAGCTTTACCGGGATCATTTGAGTGAACTCTACACCCTCTGTTCGTTAATATAAGACGTTTTCACGGTTCAGTTTAAAGTACCCAAACTTCTACTAGTATTTAGAAAAACAGGTAGTAGTTTTATTGATGACATATCTGGGAAAGCTTGCCACACTTTATTTATGTTGATACGCTAATGCAACACCATTCAAAATTTCGAATACTACAAATATACACAAATCCAGTGGTTAGTGCAACAGTAGAGTAGTTATTTTATTACAAGGTATAGTACAATGGTTTTATGAACAGATTTCAATAAACTTTGGCACTGGAAGATATCTATAAGAATTAACAATACAAAATGTAAAGGTAACACGTTTCAGCATTGGTATACTAGTTGTGCATGAGCATTAAACCAAATACAAAAGTCTGAAGGTAACTACCATTATTAACTAATGACAGTATAAAAAATTTGCAAACCATGTACCTCCAAGGTAAATATCATTTTGAACTCGGGGGGACCTTAAAAATTGCTATCCCAATCTTGATAATCGATCAAACATAAAAACTTGATCGAACGAATGAAGAGAACAGCCGGAGGATGAGGAGGTGCCCACTCTTGACCTTTCCTCTTGTCTTCATAATTTTTTGTGCAGTTTAACCAAAATAAAATGACATCAGCGCCTTGGTATTTTGGTGACACTGTACAAAAAAATTAACTTATCTCATGAAAGTGAGGTATGTAATCTATAAGCATTAACAGTGCAAAAATCTGAAGGTAGTAACAAGTTCCATCGTTGGTATACTGGTTGTGCAACAACATTAGAATGCCTTAGCTGAAAAATCATTAATACATCCACAATCAACAGCTAACCCTGAAATAATCCAGTGACATTAAATGTCATTGCTTAAATTTATCGGTGGCATTAGACTGAGTGCGGCATTAGTTAAATGTGGCATCACTTTAGCAGTAGCATTGCTTGACTTGACTGTTGGCGTTATACTAACAACAAAAAAGTGACACTAAGAGCATGGGAGGCCCATTCGGACAGTGGGCGCACCAGTACGATGTACCTCCACAGACGCATAGAGTGGTGAGGGAGGTATGGTTGCCCAGAGCAACAAATATCCAGGCAACATATGTGGATTACGTCCCATTTTTGTTATGTTTAGCCACCTTTTCCCTATGTGAGGACAAAAAACCGATTGACCTGGTCATTCTCTATTGCGTTGTCATGCCTTTCTACCCTTCTTCAACCAAGAGACATGAGACTCGTTCCTTAGCTACTGATTTTCCCCTTTTCAACCTAGATGCGGGTTCGATGCCTACTCTCTTGGACAGTACAGTTTCCCTTCCTTTCCTTATTCAACCCAGACATGGATTAGTCTGCATGAAGTAGGGTTTCCTTTAATAGTGCAAATTAAGGTTTTCGTCTGCGTGACCAGCAGAGCAGAGGATAGCAAATTGGGAAGATGGTGGAGTGGAAAAAGATCCACATGCAGCGACATGGCAGATGGGCAATAGAACAAGGGTATGGCTCGAAAAGAGGTAGCATACCTGAGGGTTGGCGGGAAGTGGCTTCGCTCGTGGTCATCGTCCTCCGCACGCACTACGGCAGCGAGCTTGGGGACGGAGGCCATCCCGCGTGGGCGATAGGTCTAAGAGGATGGCCTTGTCGTCAGTGTGTGACCTTGCTCACCGATAACGATTGCGTCAATGCTGCACGTCCTTTTCTTCCCCGGCAGATCTATGACCACCGGTGAGGAGGGAGAGAGAGGCCGTCTTTTTTAGATCTGGAGAGAGGGTGATAGTGTGAGAAGCAAATGGGCAGCCCTTAGCAAGAAAGCTCTGAAGCTCCAGCCTATATATATTTTTTATACTACTAGTACTAGAGGTGGAGTAGTGGTAGAGTAGTTTATATTTTCTCTGCAAATAGTACTAGTTAGTCGTGCTTCAAAACTGAACGGCACGCCATTAAAAAAAATATAGTCGAGAAATAATGCGGCACCTCGGGCCAACCCGGCCAGATCACATTTTGCACGAGAAATTACACACCATGTTTCGTTGACATGTAGTCCCGTTCCAACATGTCAGTGAGATGACGGCGAGTCCTTTTCTACAATTTCCAAAAGGACGTGTAGGCCGGGGCGCCTCTTCGTGTACCGTGGCAAACTGGCAACCGTCCACCGACTCTTCGCCTTTCCCTCTCGATTTGGAACAGTTGTCGCATGCTCTTCCTCCCTCCTCCATTTTACTTCACCCTTCCTTCTGCCATTGTTCGATCGTCTTCTCCATGGAGGGAACAAGTCAGAAATGACCCCGTTATTCTTGCCCCGATCTGAAAGATGACGTGGTGGGGGAACTCATTGATCGATGTGAGGATCATCACCTCGGCTAGCATGGCAGGTTCATTCAAGCCCATTCTCGACTCAACTAATAACATCATTACAAGGAACCCAAGGGTCTAGGAACGGTTTGATCTCCCTTATCTTCTTCGCTATAAGCATGTACACATGGGCGCGGACGGTGGAGGACTCGCCTTGTGCAAGTTGATGTCGCTTGATAATGATACGTGTGATGTCAAGATGCCATCACTTAAGGGCAAGTCCTGGGCTGGAGCAAATGGATATTGGGTTGTTTATATTGGGTACAATTGCGAGTGGGAACTTGTGAATGTGTACACTCGTCAGCGGATTCCACTTCCAAAAATCTCAGAGTGCCCTGAGGTTGAGCACACAGATGATCTCGTTCAAATACGATCATGGTGACTGTCGTCTACTGAAGATAGAAATTTGTTGAGTTCCCAACCGCTCTTGGAATTACAAGAACGATCAAGTTGTTGCTATCTTCGACAAGCTTGTTGTCGTCCTTCATGGTTCGACTGGATGGATATTGCTCAAAAATCAGTTTCTATACACGGATGTGTACTGTGATGCAATTGAATACGAGGATCTTGTGTTTGCTGCCACCACTCGTGACACTATTTTTGCATGGGATCCTCGTAGTTTCGGTACGTTTGTCTTCCACCGTAATTATAATTGTTTCATCCACATGCATGTGGGTTAGCAAGTTTCCCTTTACTAATTAACCCTATTCTTGTGTTTCCAAGGTCTTGTGAACATTCCACCACCTATACTTGAAAAAAATTATAAGCAAGGGGGAGATGACGATGGTGATGATCACGAGCATGAGGAGGAGCAGAACTTATATACTCAATGGCGCCTGGCAACTTCCGATGGATCACTCCTTCTTGTCCGTATACAGCCCACTGCTGATGTTACTACTAAGGAAGCAGGTGTTGTCTCCCATGGTCGCACTCTCTAGACCTATTCCAACACCCGTTGTATGGTATTCGGGATGGATAGTACTATGCTAGCGCCAACACCTTCTTCTTGGTACCGTATTGATAGTCTTGGAGCAAACTCGCTCTTCCTTGGACAAAACTATCCAATGATGGTGAAAGGCGATCCAACTGCTGTTGACACAACGTTACTACCATTTATGAGAAGCAACTGTATCTATACGTGGTTCCCTACCCTGGTCGTGATATAGTAGGTCGCTTCAGCATGGATGATCAGTCCTGCGTTGGTCTCGAGATTGACAGTAGCTGGCCATTCCTGGAGAATCACTTGTGATTCAAAGCAAGTGTTTCCAATGCCGAGGATTGGTTGAGTTGAAGTTCATTTCATTGCTTGTTATTTGTTATGTGATGAAAACTATAGTATTTATAATGTATCCTCGTTGTCGTTGCGGGTTGATGACCTGTTGTATGTAATAAAATGATATGCCTGTGATAAACTTACTAAATTTATGAATGGCTTTCGAGTCGCTTCTCTGAGTGGGTGTTGCGACAAGGCAAAAAAATATTTTCCGAATACATAATTGTACGTGCATTGCAACAGGTTATCGGATGAGGCCAATCAACAATAGTACACTATTTGTACTAGCTTCACATGCTACACTATCTCTACGTCTATGTACGTAATACAACAAGTTTTAAACTTGAGACCAGCCACCCATCCTCACCAAAGAACACTTTTTAACCTAGCACAGAATCCAGGAAATTTGGCCATAGTGTGAGGTGGGACATATGTTAATGTGTTCGTTGTACGTAACCAGCACCTCGAATCCTTGATACTACTACTATAAGTAGTAGGAGTAGTAGGGTGGCATGGGCCAGAACAAGCATTCACGTCCAGGAGTACAGCACACGGCCACCAGCACGGCTTCCATCTGACACCATATTTGTTGGAGTCCATGCTACGGCAATCTCTTCAACCTCGTCGTTTCTCTAACTCAGCCATCACGCGGCGGGCGAGGTGGGGGTTTGCTGATAGTCGGTTTCCTCAACTGCGGTCCCACTTGTAAGGACAACTCCAATAGATGACCCCAAACGGACCTCCGTTTTGCCCGGATTCTGTCCGTTTGGGTAGGGAAATGGGGTCGTGTCCGGGCCATTTCTCGGATGCGGTTGTCGTGCGCCGAACGCGCGGACGCATCCCGGTCGTGTACATTTTTATTTGCAAACCAATATCTTTTTTCATCATTGATTTTTTGGTACATGGGAATACATCACCAAAATTTTGACTAGAAAAACAAGAACCACAAGAATACGTTTTAGAACATATCCAACTTCCATAAATGCTCCTGTAAGTTGGATTAGTGCCTTCTCGATGCATTCATTGTTGATCTGCGGAGGCTCGATCCTGCGTGCTTCTTTCTTCTTCGAGTGTAAAGAAGTAGACGTGTCTAGCCTCTATTCTATCAGCAAGTGCACTAGTCTCATCTCTAAGCCTCTATGCTAGCTAAAAGTGCTAGAACATCTACTAAATTGCGCTCTATCAATATATCGTTGTACTCTTCTTCCCAATACCAAAACTTGCATCCATTATACACAATAAAATTTTAAGTTAGCACAACTAGTCTAATCTGAGAGCACAACCGAAGATTTGGTCGAGTTCTTCCTCCTTTTGCCGACACGTGGGACATCCAGCATCCAGGTCATATCATGCAAGAAAATACAGTGGTAGGTGAAGCCATGTGATGTGCATCTTGGGTTAAACTGTAAATAGAATCTTACTACTCTTGAGTAACTCCAAAAGCGGCCACCGAAGATCTTTATTGGATTTGTTTTTCATCACCAGCACGTCGAGGTGAAAGATGTGCAGGTTTAGTGGGTCCTCTTGCGTTTTCACTGACATGTGGGACCGCATATGAGCAAACAGATGATGGGCTCCACGCGTTTGCTAGCTGGCTGAGAAGAGAGATAGAGGAGGGCTGAGCACGGACTCCAGGAAATTTGTTCTACGTAACCAGCACCTTGATATAGTGGGGTGGCATGGGCCATAACTAGCATTCATGTCTAGCAGTATGGCACACGCCACCCACACGAGTCCCATCCGACACCAATTTTCTTGGAGTCTGTGCTAGCTACATCCATCTCTTCTCCCTCCTGTTGTCTCACCCATCATGCGGTGGGCAGGGTGGGGGTTTGCCGATAGTCGGTTTGCTCAACTGCGGTCCCACTTGTAAGTGAAAATGCAACACAGCACGCATTCCCCCTTGAGTAGCATGCCGGACAAACTGTGTGGGGGTGCGACGCGAACACGACATGATTTTTCTTTTGAAGTTGTAACTTGTAAAATTTGGTTGTGCTCCATGGGGCGACCGATAGATAGAAATAACGATTTTCCCTAGAGTAATGAGAAGTTTGGTTCTGGCGCGGTTCATGCATGGAGTACGTAGGAAAATTATGAAGTTGATGTGAAAGGTAAGATAATTACTAGTAGTACCATATACTACTACATGGATTTGACGGAAAGATAAAGATACATACAGATCCATCAACGACATCCTCACGCCCTAGTGCACCGGGTCACCAACCGACGCGTGAGGAGCAGCGGCGTTGGCGGCAAGCTCAACGTGCTTATGAACAATGCCGTCCAAGGTTGCCCTGCGGTCCAAGAAGGCCAGCATCATATCGTCCTCCTCTTGCATGTAGTAGTCCTTGTAGACGATTTGCGCGTAGACGTGGGTGATTATGTTGATGGTGTATTGCTGCGCCAGGCGTTGTGCGGCGAGCGCGACCTCGAGGTGGACATTCTTCGGCACGACGGCGGGCAGTTGCAGGGCCACCAGTGCGCGAAGAGGTTGTCACCATAGAGGCCGTTGAGGGTGGCAGGCATTGCAGAGCCTGGGCGCGTGGGCTGGAGGCGTACGTCAAGGTCGTCCGCGAGCTTCTTGACAATGGTGAACTTGTCGAGAAAGCCGACGAGGACCTCATCGAACAAGGAGACGAAGTTATCGTCCAAGCGGCCCCTCACCCTGGCGGCCTCAAGCACTACCTAGAGACGTTCCTCGGTGCCGGGCAGTAGGTCGGCGTCATGGACCTTCTAGCACAGCCGGCTGATACTCGCGCTTATCGCCTCCATGGGTCTAGCTTCTAGTCAACTGATCTTGCGATTGGAGTGATCACTCTTGCCCTTGAGTGCGTAGGTGCGTAGGATTTTGTAGATTGGATTGGCGGGAGCCTTTATATGAGAAGTGCAGACTGCATTGAATTCACGTGCGTGTTGGCTATCTACTCCTCGCCCCTCTACTGCACCTGCCTTTGGCTGTATGACAGGTTGGCCAGCCACCCATTGGGCCCACGTGTCATACACCCGAAGGAAGTGCAGTAAGTCAATGAAGTTGTGTCCCCCTCCGTGCCCGTGCATGCTTTCAATGACTTGAGACTACCAAACATCACAGGCAGTGGTTAGGTCATTGCATGTAATCCTATTAAGTAGCAAAAAGACATTAAGTTACCTCGTCGATAGGAATAAAACAATACACCATGTATTTATTTACAGAGGGAGTAGTACATTTTTTGTGACATGCATTACTAGATATTGCTAGTCAAATACTAAATCCAGATGGATGTGATAGTACTACTAAATCCAGACGGTGGTGCTAGTACTAGTAGTAGTAGTACTACCAATGTAGTAGCATTGTACTACCTGTTGGTCAAATTATTACGTGCTGCTCCTCATAGTGAAGTGACAAGACCCTACGCCAGAGATGACACCTGAGTATAGGCACCGTGTTCGGCATACCATAGTCAGCCTCACCGTCTGCAGTCACTATCATCATGGCTGTAGACCTAGCCTGCTTACAACTAGCCGTGTTCGACATAATTTCCCGTGCGTAGATGCCCGTGCATTGCACGGAACACCAAGATTGGGGGGTGGACGGCGCCGGCAGCGGCCATCACGCCAGATTTTTCCATGGCCTTGTAGATGTGGTGGGGAGAAGATAAGGCTGATTGTGAGATACAAGGAGTTGTTTGTAAATAGGGAACAAGTGCGGGCATCTTTTTGCAAAACTGGAGAAGTTTGGTTTGTATGTGTTAGATCTAGATCCGACGGCTATTGGTGAAAGATGGCAGGCACAACATCATCACCAACTCAGGACCTGTTTGATTCGTAAGATTTTGAAAACGCAGGAATAGGACATGGCAATATTACAAGTTTCAAACTGATATTACAAATGTTAGGAGTAATGTTGCACCTACGAAGAGGGAATTACTAGGAAGTTCACGTAGGAACTTTTGTTACTTTAGGTGGATGCAGCATTATCGTACAAACTAAAAAACACCGCCCTGACAAGTCACTAATGGGAAAATAAGTTTTCGAGTCTCTGGCCACTTGATGTTTCAAAAACAAATTCATCTTCTGTGGAGACTTTGTCATTTAGGCTTAGACACTTGCGGTGATCAGCACGCCATTCATTGCTGCGCTAGAGAACATCAAACCTCATTACCTTGAGCACACTTGCCTCCAGAACAAAGAACCTGGCCAATTTAATCTCAGATGTGCTGCCTCGGTAGTCGATCAAATCAATTTCTGTAAGATGGAGATCAAGGCATTCGATGAGATTTTTATAGTGCAGCACATTTTTCACTTTCGGGTCTTTTTTTATCTGCAAAAGAAGAGAACATATTAGAGCAGCTGGTTTTATAAGATTGACGTGTCATCGAGAGGTACCAATATCATTCGCTCATACGATAGGGTTGGCTGGCTAGTGATATTTTTTCACACTCTCTCTCTCTTTCTCTTTCCTCTCATTTACCTAGGAGTACGTGAAGAGCTGTGGCATTTGTTGCCTTCCACCATGTGGCCGATGCCATAATATGCATCGATGTCAAATCAAAAGATTTTGGCACCACTCTCGTGATGTGAGAGAGTTGGCACCGCTGTGCACACAGACCCACATGTATAAAAAAATCAATCAAACCAACTACACCAGCCTCTCACTCTCCCAAACAAGTGTTTTTTATTGCCTCAGTCCTCTCTCTCTCTCCCACGCAAGTGTTTTTTCATTGCGTGAGTTAATTTGGCACCGGAGCAAAGTAGGTGATCCAGATTGGGGCACCATGTGAGCAATGGAGGGGCATCGATGCCAAATGCATCACAAGTGAATTTGGCACGTGTTTTGGCCTACATAGTGGAGGGCCGTTATAGCCCACTTTTGTACCGCCTCTTATTTAGTATAAAATTTTGACCATATATTTATGTAAGAAAATGATAATGCATGCCACTAAAAATTACACCATTTGAAATTATGTTCAAATACGAATCCAACGATATAGTTCTTAGTGACATGCATTAACATTTTGTCAGTTAAATCTATGGTCAAATTTTGATAGTACAAAATAGGAAGAGTAAACCAGGACGGAAGTAGTACTTGCTCTTAGGGTAACCATAGAGTTACTGGAGTAGTCTAAGTTACTTTCCACTATGACTAGCCTAGGCTACTATAGTAGTACAAGAAAAAAATGATGCAGGTGATCATGTGAGAAAAAATACTAAAAACATTTCTTTCGGTGCAGTGCGTAGATGCAGTTTTGAACACTACACTTGTCATCGTAATTTGGGAAAATTATGAAAAATTTGAGCTATGTTGTGATTACCGTTTACTAATAGGAAAGAAGTTTCACCTCGATGAGTAGCTTCTCCGTGCACGGAAAGCATGTAAGGAATCCAACAACTTGATCCAGATTGGGGCCGATAGATTTTATTGCCAAGATCTTCACTGTGCACATAGACTGGGTCAAGCTTGTGGGAATCATTTTCTGG
Organism: Triticum dicoccoides; assembly: GCF_002162155.2. Taxonomy (NCBI): domain Eukaryota; kingdom Viridiplantae; phylum Streptophyta; class Magnoliopsida; order Poales; family Poaceae; genus Triticum; species Triticum dicoccoides. The sequence goes on along the minus strand of NC_041380.1, from coordinate 316,941,184 downwards.
AAGACGGTCGTAAATACATCAAGAAGAAATTTAAAAATGTGAATTTCAAGAAGACGGAGAAGAAGATGAGTGATGTACCTGAACGATTACGGATCCAATAATGAGTTCGGAGAATTTGGCAGACAAGTGCACCAACGCTGTCAATTTCGGCGCGTCAATGACCCTGATTTTTGCTGGACCTTCTAGATCCGATACAAGCAATCTCTCAAGGAAAGGCGCATTCTCAATGACCATAATGTGGAACAGCTGGAGTGATCTCTTCCCAATTGATGTCTTATTGCGGGGCCAGCAAGACACATAAATCCATCGGAGATTCATCGAGGCATTGTGGAGGCTAATGAACCTGTGGATCTGCTCAAGACAAAGGTACTCGAGCGCAGTACAGCTGCAGAGTAGGTGCTCCATAGCCTTCTTTGAGATGACAACGTCGAAGAGGTCGAGCTGCTTGAGTTGAGGGAGAAGAAGGGCGGGCGCGACATTAATCTGGGGAAGATAGCAGGAGCTGAAGCTGGCGCGACACAGTGTTGGCGCGAGGCGGAGCGTGGACGGCGGCAGAGAGCGACATCGTCCAGCTTCAGAGTTGAGCTCCTCGAGCTGATCTAGGGCGGGGGATACGAACCACTCGTCGAACTTGGGTTGGACCTTGCAGTTGGTACTGAACATGCGTATGTCAAGGCGTCTGGCTGGCCCAGGGTCCGATGAAAGGATCTTGGAGACCGCGGCCATGCGTTTTCCATCCCCGTTGCAGAGGTAGCTATTGACGGTGAGGTTGAGGGGGATGCGGCACCAAAGGGGGCGCCACCGCCGGGAGAGCAGGGCGGTCCGGACGGCAGATTTGGTGGGGAGGAGGCCGATGATGACGAGCACATGTCATCGGGGAGGCGGCTGATGAAGTCCAAGCTTGCCGGATGCGGTTTTGGCTCAAGCCGCCTCCGCTTGTTGGCTGCCTCGCCGTCCATCTCAACCGGCGGCGACGCCGGTGTACACTTGTGCTGGTGTGTGTTGTGTGTTGGGTGTGAGCGAGTGCGTCCTTCTGTGCATGCCGCCGCGCAGTGGTGAATTGTGCGCGAGTACGTCCTCCACATGGAAGAAGTGCGTCCTCAATGTGCCCTCAATTTACTAGCGTGCGGGGTGCTACCCCGAGTGGTTTCAACTTTGTTTACTTCACCGCATGTCAGATGGGCCTCTAGTTTACTTATTTTCACCCACTCCCACATCGGCTAGCACACGAAGATATAGGACACGAGCTGACAAAGCAGCATGTGGACTGGTTGACCAGTCAACTAAACAATATATGGAGCTATACGCTGACACAGTGAGCGTATAATCTGTCGGTATAGAGTGTTCGTGTGAGAGGGGAGGCCCGTGAGAGATAGCAGAGAGAGAGAGAGAAAGAGCTACTCCCTTCGTTCGATAATGTAGTTCCAACATTTTTTTAAGTCAAACTTTTGAAACTTTGACCAAGTTTATAAAGAAATTACTTATATCTACAATACCAAAGATAAATGATAGTATGAAGTAAGTACATGTTGTGATGAATCTAATGATCTTTCCAGATGTAAATGTTTTTATCCACATATACCTGGTCAAACTTTTCTGAGGTTTGACTTTTCAAAACATCCATATGCTTATGGACGTGAGAGAGTCCCTAACTAGAGAGAGAGAGAGAGAGTGAAATAGAAAGAGTGAGTGAAAAAAGTGTGTGTGCGTGTGTGAAAGAGACATGGACAACACTCGATAAAAGTCAAGAAAAAATGTGTGTGTCTTATGCAAACATATCACACATGCATCTTCGACAACAGAAGCAAGGTGAGGAGATAGTGTGTGGTTGTTTGCAACCGAGAGAGCAAGACCCCTAGCACGTGGCCAAGAGGGGTCTGACAAACAAGGGAGAGAGGTCGAGAGAGACGTACGGAGAAAATAGACATGGGGAGGAGAGAGTGTATGTTTGTCATAGAGAGATCCCCTGGAGATCGTGATGGGACTACATGGGTGGGAGATCAAGTGACAAGGTGTGTGCGCGATAGAATATACCACGAGAGATATCGAGATATACGTATGGATGGAAGGAGACAATACGCGTGTTCCTGATGGCTAGTGAGAGATAATCATACTTAGGGGGGAGTGCTTGCGCCTATGACGGAGTGAGGGATTATGGTACTTATTAGGGGGGTGCGTGTCACATAGAGAGAGAACAAGGGCGGAGAGTGTTGGATGGGTCTATATGTATAGCGTGAGCGAGACATGTGTATGTGTGAACCAGGGAGATATAAAGTTTGAGAGAGATTGAGGAGCCGCGATAAGGCTGAGTGGTGCGTCAGATAGCTGAGAGGGGGAAATAGATATTCCATCTATTCGATAATGCAGTGCATGTAATTTTTTTAGAAGTCAAACTTTGGAAACTTTGATCAGGTTTACACAAATGTTATTTATATCTTCAATACCAAAGATACATCATACGAAAGTACATATCATGGTGAATCTAATGGTATATGTTTGTCGTTCCAGATGTAATTGTTTTTCTCCACGTACATGGTCAAACTTTGTGATGTTTGACTTTTCAATAAATCAATATGCTATGGACCGAGGAGAGTGCCTAAGTCGAGAGGGATCAAGTGCGTGTGAAGGAGAATGAGTAAGTGTGCAAAAAGAGTATGTGTGTGAAAGAGAAAGTGATAACAAACGATAAATTAGAGAGAGAGAGTGTGTGTTTTCGTTTCTTAGGCGAACATATCACGCATGCATCTCCGAGATAGAAAAGCGAGGCAAGGAGATACACGAAGATAGCTAGTGTGTGATTGTTTGCAACGGAGAGAGACACCCCTATAGCACATGTCCAATAGAGGTCTGGCCAAAAAGGAACAAAGGTCGAGAGGGACACATGGAGAACATGGACACATGGGGAGGGTGAGAGGGTGTGTTTGTGATAGAGAGACCCCCTCGAGATCGTGAGGGGACTATATGGGTGGGAGATCGTGAGGGGACTATATGGGTGGGAGATCGAGGGAGGTGCGTGCGCGATAGAAAGATGCCCCGAGAGAAATCGAGATAGACCATGCACATGTTTGTGATGGAGACTAATATTAGCTAGTCATATACATATAGGGGGGACTGCGTGTGCCTACAATTGAGTGAGAGACTATCATACTTGGCTAGCTAGGCATGAGATTGTGTGTGTGTGCGTGTGAGATGGAGAGAGAACGAGGGAGAGATATAGAGTTTTAGATGTGTCTATCGAGTGCGAGTGAGATATGCATGTGTATGTGTGACCCAGGTAGATGGAGAGTTTGAGAGAGAGGGGGAAGAGCTCCGAGACGACAGAGTGGTGCGTGAGAGAGTTACGGGAAACAAGCCAAGGAATTTGTGTGCGTACGATGAGTGCACCCAAGATATCTAGCTTGGACTAGAGAATCATACATAGTGTGCGAGAGAGACCTATAGATGGAGTATATATGCATGCAAACTAGAAAGACCCCCCCATGCACACACACAAAGAGAGAGAGAGAGAGAGAGATGGAGAGAAAGAGAGAGGACCAACAAGGTTTGTGTGTTGGATGCGTGCAACATAATTGAAGATTGTCGGCGAGAGAGAGAGAGAGAGCAGGAGTCTGGGAGAGGGGGATGTCGCATTTTATGCATCAAAGACTGATATAAACCATGTTTCGATATAAACTTGCATTCAAATATTTAAATTGGAGAAAATGTTGTCCGCAATCCACACATGAACGGATATATGCGTATATCAAACAAGTTCATTAATTTGACTTTCAACATGTTCATGGAGTACTATAATACTGTACAACATGCTATTCGATTGAGGTGTTCAATTTTGGATTTAGTTCACTATTTTGACCTGGTGAACGAGCTATTTCATTGAATCGAGATATTTCATTTTGGTTTTGATTCCTGTTTTTGAGTGGGTCAACTATTTGTCATATAGTAAATTGCTAGCAACGAGCATGTAAAAACACATTACTCCCGAGCATCATCTCTCCATCTAAAAAAGAAGTGGCAAGCTAATATTTCTAAATTTGATTCGAATTGACTTGGTAAGGTAGACGTGGATGCTCGTTCTCCCAAATTTTGAACGAACCTTTAAACATCCTGTGCTCGGTGGAATTCGCCCGAGCAAATAAATGGGAGACGCTAAATTACCGTCCTATGTGGGAGACACATTAATTGGGCCGTTGTGCATCGAGGGTAGGTTCGTAACTTCATCGAAGCGTGCCTTCTCCTCAGCCGAAATGACATGTGCCGAATAATTCATAAACCATGGTCAGCAAAACACGCTCTCCTTGCCCGAAATAGCTCGCACCCGCTTTTTCAAAACATGCTCTCCTCGCCCGAAATCGCTCGTGCCCCACTATATTTCAAAACACGCCCTCCTCGCCCGAAATCGCTCCTGCCCACTATGTGGGGAGAAGCAAAGTTACTCTACTATCCCCGACCCTTAGTACACAGACCCAAGACGAGAAGCCTAAAGGCAGGGGTAGAACTGTAACTCCCCCTCACATTTCAGACAAATGCGTCTGTAAAACATGGTCCCACTCCCCTCCCAATCCCCCCCCCATTCTTACCTCGTGGGCGCCAAATCACCTTCTCCCCGGAAGCTCCCTTCTCCCGAGCCGCGAAACCTCAGCCCCTCCTCCATGGCGCCCCCACCGCACCAATTTCACAACCGCCCTCTGTTGGGGAACGTAGCAGAAATTCAAAAATTTTCTACGTGTCACCAAGATCTATCTAAGGAGAAACCAGCAACGAGGGGAAGGAGAGTGCATCTACATACCCTTGTAGATCGCTAAGCGGAAGCGTTCAAGAGAACGGGGTTGATGGAGTCATACTCGCCGTGATTCAGATCACCGATGACCTAGTGCCGAACGGACATCACCTCCGCGTTCAACACACGTACGGAGTGGATGACGTCTCCTCCTTCTTGATCCAGCAAGGGGGAAGGAGAGGTTGATGAAGATCCAGCAGCACGACGACGTGGTGGTGGATGCAGCAGAACTCCGGCAGGGCTTCGCTAAGCAACTACGGGAGGAGGAGGAGGTGTTGCAGGGAGGAGGGAGGCGTCAGGGCTTATGGGTGCGGCCACCCCTCCCTCCCCTCCCTTTATATAGGGGAAAGGGAGAGGGGGAGGTGCAGCCTTGCCCCTTCCTCCAAGGAAGGGGTGCGGCCAAGGGGGGGGGGAGGAGTCCATCCTCCCCAAGGCACCTCGGAGGTGCCTTCCCCTCTTTGGACTCTCCCCTCTCCAAGTCTCCTTGGCGCATGGGCCTCTTGGGGCTGGTGCCCTTGGCCCATATGGGCCAAGGCGCACCCCCTACAGCCCATGTGGCCCCCCTGGGCAGGTGGACCCCCCCGGTGGACCCCCGGACCCCTTTCGGCACTCCCGGTACAATACCGATAAAGTGCGAAACTTTTTCGGCGACCAAAATAAGACTTTCTATATATAAATCTTTACCTCCGGACCATTCCGGAACTCCTCGTGACATCCGGGATCTCATTCGGGACTCCGAACAACATTCGGTTTGCTGCATACTCATATTCATACAACCCTAGCATCACCGAACCTTAAGTGTGTAGACCCTACGGGTTCGGGAGACATGCAGACATGACCGAGACGTTCTCCGGTCAATAACCAACAGTGGGATCTGGATACCCATGTTGGCTCCCACATGTTCCACGATGATCTCATCGGATGAACCACGATGTCAAGGACTCAATCGATCCCGTATACAATTCCCTTTGTCTAGCGGTATTGTACTTGCCCGAGATTCGATCGTCGGTATCTCGATACCTTGTTCAATCTCATTACCAGCAAGTCTCTTTACTCGTTCCGTAACACATCATCCCGTGATCAACCCCTTGGTCACATTGTGCACATTATGATGATGTCCTACCGAGTGGGCCCAGAGATACCTCTCCGTTTACACGGAGTGACAAATCCCAGTCTCGATTCGTGCCAACCCAACAGACACTTTCGGAGATACCTGTAGTGCACCTTTATAGTCACCCAGTTACGTTGTGACGTTTGGTACACCCAAAGCATTCCTACGGTATCCGGGAGTTGCACAATCTCATGGTCTAAGGAAATGATACTTGACATTAGAAAAGCTTTAGCATACGAACTACGATCTTTGTGCTAGGCTTAGGATTGGGTCTTGTCCATCACATCATTCTTCTAATGATGTGATCCCGTTATCAATGACATCCAATGTCCATGGTTAGGAAACCGTAACCATCTATTGATCAACGAGCTAGTCAACTAGAGGCTTACTAGGGACATTGTGTTGTCTATGTATCCACACATGTATCTGTGTTTCCAATTAATACAATTATAGCATGGATAATAAACGATTATCATGAACAAGGAAATATAATAATAACTAATTTATTATTGCCTCTAGGGCATATTTCCAACAGTCTCCCACTTGCACTAGAGTCAATAATCTAGTTCACATCGCCATGTGATTAACACTCACATGTCACATCGCCATGTGACCAACATCAAAGAGTTTACTAGTGTCATTAAACTAGTTCACATCATCATGTGATTTAGACTCAATGAGTTCTGGGGTTTGATCATGTTTTGCTTGAGAGAGGTTTTAGTCAACGGGTCTGCAAAATTCAGATCCGTATGTACTTCGCAAATCTCTATGTCATATTGTAAATGCTGCTTCCATGCTCCACTTGAAGCTATTCCAAATGGTTGCTCCACTATACGTATCCGGTTTGCTACTCAGAGTCATTCGGATAGGTGTTAAAGCTTGCATCGTCGTAACCCTTTACGCCGAACTCTTTATCACCTCCATAATTGAGAAATAAATCCTTATTACTCCAAGGACAATTTTGACCGCTATCTAGTGATCCATTCCTTGATCACCTTTGTACCCTCTTGCCAGACATGTGGCAAGGCACACATAAGGTGCGGTACTTAGCATAGCATACTGTAGAGCCTATGTCTAAAGCATAGGGGACGACCTTCGTCCTTTCTCTCTTTTCTGCCGTGGTCAAGCTTTAAGTCTTAACTTAGTACCTTACAACTCAGGCAAGAACTCCTTCTTTCACTGATCCATCTTGAACACCTTCAAGATCATGTCAAGGTATGTGCTCATTTGAAAGTATTATTAAGCATTTTGATCTATCCTTATAGATCTTGATGCTCAATGTTCAAGTAGCTTAATCCAGGTTTTCTATTGAAAAACATCTTTCAAATAACCCTATATGCTTTCCAGAAATTCTACATCATTTCTGATCAACAATATGTTAACAACATATACTCATCAGAAATTCTATAGTGCTCCCACTCACTTCTTTGGAAATAAAAGTTTCTCATAAACTTTGTATAAACCCAAAATCTTTGATCATATCATCAAAGTGTATATTCCAACTCCGAGATGCTTACTCCAGTCCTTGGAAGGATTGCTGGAGCTTTGCATACCTTTTAGCATCCTTAGGATCGACAAAACCTTTCTGATTGTATCGCATACAACCTTTCCTTACGAAGACTGGTAAGGAAACTCGTTTTGACATCCATCTGCCAGATTTCATAAATGCAGCTAATGCTAACATGATTCCGACGGACTTAAGCATCGCTACGGATGAGAAAATCTCATCGTAGTCAACTCCTTGAACTTGTGAAAAAACTCTTCTCCACAAGTCGAGCTTCATAGATGGTGACATTACCATCCACGTCCGTCTTCTTCTTAAAGATCCATTTATCTCAATGGCTTGCCGATCATCGGGTAAGTCCACCAAAGTCCATGCTTTGTTCTGATACATGGATCCTATCTCGGATTTCATGGCTTCTAACCATTTGTCGGAATTTGGGCCCACCATCGCTTCTCCATATCTCGTAGTTTCATTGTTGTCTAGCAACATGACCTTCAAGACAGGGTCACCGTACCACTCCGAAGCAGTACGCGTCCTTGTCGTCCTACAAGGTACGGTAGTGACTTGATCCGAAACTTCATGATCACTATCATAAGCTTCCACTTCAATTGGTGTAGGTGCCATAGGAACAACTTCCTATGCCCTGCTACACACTAGTTGTAGTAATGGTTCAATAACCATATCAAGTCTCCACCATCCTCCCACTCAACTTTTCGAGACGAACTTTTCCTCGAGAAAGGACCCGATTCAAGAAACAATCCCTATTGCTTTCGGATCTGAATTAGGAGGTATACCCAACTATTTTTGGGTGTCCTATGAAGATGCATTTTATCCGCTTTGGGTTCGAGCTTATCAACCTGAAACTCTTTCACATAAGCGTCGCAGCCCCAAACCTTTAAGAAACGACAACTTAGGTTTCTCCAAGCGGTGTCGTCTCAACGGAATTATGTGGTACCCTATTAAAATGAGTGCAGTTGTCTCTAATGCCTAACCCATGAACGATAGTGGTAATTCGACAAGAGAGATCATGGTACGCACCATATCCAATAGGGTGTTGTTATGATGTTCGGACACACCATCACACTATGGTGTTCCAGGCGGTATTAATTGTGAAACAATTTCCACAATGTCTTTGTTGCGTGCCAAAGCTCGTAACTCAGATACTCATCTTTATAATCATATCATAGACATTTTATCCTCTTGTCACGATGATCTTCAACTTCACTCTGAAATTACTTGAACCATTCAATAATTCAGACTTGTGTTTCGTCAAGTAAATATACTCAACATCTACTCGAATCATCTGTGAAGTAAGAACATAACGATATTCACTGCATGCCTCGGCACTCATTGGACTGCATACATCAAAATGTGTTACTTCCAACAAGTTGCTATCTTGTTCCATCTTACTGAAAAAGAGGCTTTTCAGTCATCTTGCCCATGTGGTATGATTTGCATATCTCAAGTGATTCAAAATCAAGTGAGTCCAAACGGTCCATCTGCATGGAGTTTCTTTGTGCGTATACACCAATAGACATGGTTCGCATGTCTCAAACTTTTCAAAAATGAGTGAGTCCAAAGATCCATCAACATGGAGCTTCTTCATGCGTTTTATACCAATATGACTTACATGGCAGTGCCACAAGTAAGTGGTACTATCATTACTATCTTATATCTTTTGGCATGAAAATGTGTATCACTATGATCGAGATTCAATAAACCATTCCTTTAGGTGCAAGACCATTGAAGGTGTTATTCAAATAAATAGAGTAACCACTATTCTCCTTAAATGAATAACCGTATTGCGATAGACATAATCCAATCATGTCTATGCTCAGCGCAAACACCAATAACAATTATTTGGGTTTAACACCAATCTCGATGGTAGAGGGAGCGTGCGATGCTTGATCACATCAACCTTGGAAACACTTCCAACACATATCGTCAGCTCACCTTTAGCTAGTCTCCGTTTATTCCGTAGCTCTTTTATTTCGAGTTACTAACACTTAGCAACCGAACCGGTATCTAATACCCTGGTGCTACTAGGAGTACTAGTAAAGTACACATTAACATAATGTATATCCAATATACTTCTATCGATCTTGCCAGCCTTCTCATCTACCAAGTATCTAGGGTAATTCCGCTCTAGTGACTATTCCCCTTATAGAAGCACTTAGTCTCGGGTTTGGGTTCAACCTTGGGTTTCTTCACTAGAGCAGCAGGTGATTTGTCGTTTCATGAAGTATCCCTTCTTGCCCTTGCCCTTCTTGAAACTAGTGGTTTCACCAACCATCAACAATTGATGCTCCTTCTTGATTTCTACTTTCGTGGTGTCAAACATCGCGAATACCTCAATGATCATCATATCTATCCCTGATATGTTATAGTTCATCACGAAGCTCTAGCAGCTTGGTGGCAATGACTTTGGAGAAACATCACTATCTCTGGAAGATCAACTCCTACTCGATTCAAGTGATTGTCGCACTCAGACAATCTGAGCACAAGCTCAACGATTGAGATTTTCTCCCTTAGTTTACAGGCTAAGAAAATCATCGGAGGTCTCATACCTCTTGACGTGGGCACGAGCCTGAAATCCCAATTTCAGCCCTCGAAACATCTCATATGTTCCGCGACGCTTTGAAAAATGTCTTCGGTGCCTCTACTCTAAACCATTTAACTGAACTATCACGTAGTTATCAAAACGTGTATGTCCGATGTTCGCAACATCTACAAACAACGTTTGGGGTTCAGCACACTGAGCGGTGCATTAAGGACATAAGCTTTCTACTGTCCACATAATCGCTACTATCAACTTTCAACTATATTTTCTCTAGGAACATATCTAAACAGTGGAACTAAAGCGCGAGCTTACGACATAATTTGCAAAAGGTCTTTTGACTATGTTCAGGATAATTAAGTTCATCTTATGAACTCCCACTCAGATAGACATCCCTCTGGTCATCTAAGTGATTACATGATCCGAGTCAACTAGGCCATGTCCGATCATCACGTGAGACGGACTAGTCATCATCGGTGAACATCTTCATGTTGATCGTATCTACTATACGACTCATGCTGGACCTTTCGGTCTCTGTGTTCCAAGGCCATGTCTGTACATGCTAGGCTCGTCAAGTTAACCCTAAGTGTTTCGCGTGTGTAAATCTGTCTTACACCCGTTGTATGTGAACGTAAGAATCCATCACACCCGATCATCACGTGGTGCTTAGAAGCGACAAACTTTAGCAACGGTGCACAGTTAGGGGAGAACACTTCTTGAAATTGTTGTAAGGGATCATCTTATTTACTACCGTCGTTCTAAGTAAACAAGATGCATAAACATGATAAATATCACATGCAATCAAATAGTGACATGATATGGCCAATATCATTTTGCTCCTTTTGATCTCCATCTTCGGGGCTCCATGATCATCATCGTCACCGGCATGACACCATGATCTCCATCATCATGATCTCCATCATCGTGTCTTCATGAAGTTGTCTCGCCAACTATTACTTCTACTACTATGGCTACCGGTTAGCAATAAAGTAAAGTAATTACATGGCGTTGTTCAATGACACGCAGGTCATACAATAAATAAAGACAACTCCTATGGCTCCTGCCGGTTGTCATACTCATCGACATGCAAGTCGTGATTCCTATTACAAGAACATGATCAATCTCATACATCACATATCATTCATCACATTCTTCTTGGCCATATCACATCACATAGCATACCCTACAAAAACAAGTTAGACGTCCTCTAATTGTTGTTTGCATGTTTTACGTGGCTGCTATGGGTTTCTAGCAAGAACGTTTCTTACCTACGCAAAACCACAACGTGATATGTCAATTGCTATTTACCCTTCATAAGGACCCTTTTCATCGAACCCATTCCGACTAAAGTGGGAGAGACTGGCACCCGCTAGCCACCTTATGCACCAAGTGCATGTTAATCGGTGGAACCTGTCTCACGTAAGAGTACGTGTAAGGTCGGTCCGGGCCGCTTCATCCCACAATACCGTCGAAACAAGATTGGACTAGTAACAGTAAGCATATTGAACAAAATCAACGCCCACAACTACTTTGTGTTCTACTCGTGCAAAGAATCTACGCAATAGACCTAGCTCATGATGCCACTGTTGGGGAACGTAGCAGAAATTCAAAATTTTCCTACGTCTCACCAAGATCTATCTAAGGAGAAACCAGCAACTAGGGGAAGGAGAGTGCATCTACATACCCTTGTAGATCGCTAAGCGGAAGCGTTCAAGAGAACGGGGTTGATGGAGTCGTACTCGCCGTGATTCAGATCACCGATGACCTAGTGCCGAACGGACAACACCTCCGCGTTCAACACACGTACGGAGCGGATGACGTCTCCTCCTTCTTGATCCAGTAAGGGGGAAGGAGAGGTTGATGAAGATCCAGCAGCACGACGGCGTGGTGGTGGATGCAGCAGAACTCCGGCAGGGCTTCGCTAAGCAACTACGGGAGGAGGAGGAGGTGTTGCGGGGAGGAGGGAGGCGCCAGGGCTTATGGGTGCGGCCACCCCTCCCTCCCCTCCCTTTATATAGGGGCAAGGGAGAGGGGGAGGCGTAGCCTTGCCCCTTCCTCCAAGGAATGGGTGCGGCCAAGGGGGGAGGAGTCCATCCTCCCCAAGGCACCTCGGAGGTGCCTTCCCCTCTTTGGACTCTCCCCTCTCCAAGTCTCCTTGGCGCATGGGCCTCTTGGGGCTGGTGCCCTTGGCCCATATGGGCCAAGGCGCACCCCCTACAGCCCATGTGGCCCCCCTGGGCAGGTGGACCCCCCGGTGGACCCCCGGACCCCTTTCGGCACTCCCGGTACAATACCGATAAAGTGCGAAACTTTTCCGGCGACCAAAATAAGACTTTCTATATATAAATCTTTACCTCCGGACCATTCCGGAACTCCTCGTGACGTCCGGGATCTCATCCGGGACTCCGAGAAACATTCGGTTTGCTGCATACTCATATTCATACAACCCTAGCGTCACCAAACCTTAAGTGTGTAGACCCTACGGGTTCGGGAGACATGCAGACATGACCGAGACGTTCTCCGGTCAATAACCAATAGCGGGATCTGGATACCCATGTTGGCTCCCACATGTTCCACGATGATCTCATCGGATGAACCACGATGTCAATGACTCAATCGATCTCGTATACAATTCCCTTTGTCTAGCGGTATTGTACTTGCCCGAGATTCGATCGTCGGTATCTCGATACCTTGTTCAATCTCGTTACCAGCAAGTCTCTTTACTCGTTCCGTAACACATCATTCCATGATCAACCCCTTGGTCACATTGTGCACATTATGATGATGTCCTACCGAGTGGGCCCAGAGATACCTCTCCGTTTACACGGAGTGACAAATCCCAGTCTCGATTCGTGCCAACCCAACAGACACTTTCGGAGATACCTGTAGTGCACCTTTATAGTCACCCAGTTACGTTGTGACGTTTGGTACACCCAAAGCATTCCTACGGTATCCGGGAGTTGCACAATCTCATGGTCTAAGGAAATGATACTTGACATTAGAAAAGCTTTAGCATACGAACTATGATCTTTGTGCTAGGCTTAGGATTGGGTCTTGTCCATCACATCATTCTTCTAATGATGTGATCCCGTTATCAATGACATCCAATGTCCATGGTTAGGAAACCGTAACCATCTATTGATCAACGAGCTAGTCAACTAGAGGCTTACTAGGGACATTGTGTTGTCTATGTATCCACACATGTATCTGTGTTTCCTATTAATACAATTATAGCATGGATAATAAACGATTATCATGAACAAGGAAATATAATAATAACTAATTTATTATTGCCTCTAGGGCATATTTCCAACACCCTCCTCCCTAATGCCGGAGACGCTGTCCATTTGCCGTCATGCACTGGGACGTGTGCCTCTTACTCCGTGCTGCTGGAGTTGCCTCAATGACGGCCGCGTGAACCATACAGGAGCTGATTCACCCCCATTGTTGTTCACGGCGCCGGAGCGGCTCCAACTTAGGATCCGTCCAGAGTCCCGGCGCTGCTTCCCCATAGCCGTCGACCGTCGCGACATCGCTGTTTTCCTACCGCCGGTGGCCACCGCAACCGTGCCAGCCTCACCGGCTCGGCAGTTGGACCTGCCTACTTCACCATGCCGCCAGATAGGTCGCACCCTCATCTCAAATCACTTTATTTAGGTGTCAGTTGTTTGAATTTTTATTCTGGGCCAATCGATTCCCAATGGGAAGCAGCACCCCTCGAGGTGGCGGAGCTCCTAGGCTGCCGGTTGGCTGGTGTCTAACGTAAAGGTGCGGGGCCGCAAGTTCGCCGCGGTAGTAGCGCTTAGATGGCTATCTTAGAGTTGTGTGGGTTCAAGGTACTGCCGCCGCCAGATCTGGATGATGGGGAGTCTTTGTGGATTGGCCCAGGGGCGGCGCAACCACGACAGTGCGATGGGACGGGGAGCGGGGTTTTGGCCGGGGCCACGAATGGCGAGGCAAACTGCTCTGCCATTGGTCGCTGGCTCTTCGGGGAAGATTCCTAACAATGTCAGCCGGGAGGCACAAGATGGCCATCAAGCCATCCGGCGTAGATCAGACAGTACCAAAATAAAATAAAATCGTGTGACCCCAATTTAGTCCCAGTCAACAGACATGTGACCACTCTCGTACCTTCTTGTTGATATCTTAGTGTATTTCTTCAGATCAAAGAGATGTGTCATTCTTAACATTATGCATTATCTGCATCTTCAGCCACACCATCTTCCGACTCACCGCAGCTGCTCCAACAAGGGAAGCATACACCAGAAGGGAGCTATAGTCCCCACTCAACAGTTCCCTGCATCGAATGCGCATGCCCGACATGGACAGCCACAACAACTGCAGGGCCATTGACAAGTCAGCACATGATGCTCACTCCTATGGATGGCGGCCAGATAGGTTGTACCCTCATCTTACTTGTGTGCAACATTTATGGCTTTGTTATTCATCTAAACATGGAAAATAGATTATCACATTTCACTATATATTCATGCTGATCTCTTACGGGTCTTGTTCAGGAGTTAACGTTGTTCCATAGTTCAGCTAAGATACTTGTTCTTTAGGTAACGATGTTCCATAGTTATCATCCATCAGCCAATGCTATCCCACAGGCTGGTGATTATAGTATTATACCACTTCTAGTACTACCTATGTTGTTCTTTAATACTTTTGTGTGCCATCAAGTTAATCTCGAGTACAAACGATACATATTTTGTAGCTTTTATCTGTGTTCTCCCTTTAGTTTTTGAGACCTGTTGCTGCTAGTTAATCCCAGTCCTACTATTTATGTCATCTCCTACAGGCACTCATTACATAAATCTAACTACTAGTTGTCTTCCATGCATGTCAGATATAATGGCACGCACTAATATATCCACAAGAACCTTATGGAGCAATGTAAAGGCCAATAAACTTGATGTCAATGAGACCCAATATGATGGAACATGTAAAGGCAGTTCTTCAGAAGACTTGCAGAAATATGTTGAATCCTCTTCACCCCACAAGGTCCTTGCTCTAACTTGGCCCGTGATATGGGTACAACATGCATATAATGTCCTGGAGTGTATCTACTCTGTTGCAATGCCATGTGCTTAGCATGCTGATTATGCATGTAAATATGTCATGCCTTCCTGTTTTTCAGTACCTATTCCATTCATGATAACATGTTTTCAAATTCAAGTACTGTCATTCTACTCTATCGCAATGCCATCTGCTTAATTTGGACATCATGCTTCTGAATATCTTATGCATTGTTATTCATCAATACGTACTTCATCTGTCTACCATACCATGTTTTTTTACATTGAAGTGTTGTTCTAGTGCTCTGTTGCAATGCCATCTTAGTTTCCCAATCATACACGTGTATGATGCCTTAGTTTTTTCTGTATGTATTCCGCTAGCATACAGTTTTAGATTCAACTCCCTCCGTCCGGATTACATGTTGCCGAAATGGATAAAAAAGGATATATCTAGAACTTAAATACGCCTAGACCCATCCATTTTTTTCCGGATGGAGGGAATACATGTCAATATGTCATGCCTTTCTATTCTTCAGTACCTATTACATCTCTCTGCTGTAGCATGTTTTATAATAGAAGCACCATTCTTCTATACACGGCATGCAAGGGGAAGACGACTATGTTAGAATCTGAAGGGTTACAAACCAGGTCTTTGTAAAAGATCCAAACGCCAGGACATAATAAACCAACTCCAGTTTTTATAGATACTGCTCCAGCAAAGAGAAACCCAACTCCTACTGATAATAAGCAGATTCCAGTGGCCAAAGAACTAGTCCGCTCCAGTCCAGCAAAAATATGTCAACTCCATTCTAAGAAGCGTGTGCGTATCCTTGCATCATGAAATTTTATAGCATGCTGATCATATTTTCTACATGTTTCTTACCCATCTCTCTTTTAGAAAATAAGCTTAACAGATAGAAGAATTTCTGCACTGGTATCGTCTGTGAGGAAAGATTCTTGCAGGAATTCTCTGTACTCCAATGCAGATGTAAGTACCTGTTGTATATCACTATATCTTTACATCAGCGTGTATTTTGTTAATCGGCATGAATCCAACCTTTATCTGATCTAAATTTAGTTGTAGCAAAATGTATGATTAAAGGCCACAATATTGATTTTTGTTAGGAAAAATGCCTGGTAGTTTTGCATCCTCAGCTGCATGAGTGTACTATCTCATATCAGTGGGTTTGATTACTTTGGTTCTGCAGTGGGTTTTCATTGTTTTTTTACTGTGTTGTCCTTTCGTATCCCTAGCTCTTACATCATACTCCCTCCGTCCGGATTACAAGTCATAGAAATGGATAAAACTGGATGTATCTAGAACTGAAATACGCCTAGACCCATCCATTTATTTCCGGATGGAGGGAATACATGTCAATATGTCATGCCTTTCTATTCTTTAGTACCTATTCCATATCTGTTGTAGCATGTTTTATAATTGAAGCACCATTCTTCTATATAAGGCATGCAAGGGGAATACGGTTATGTTAGAATCTGAAGGGTTACAAACCAGGTCTTTGCAAAAGATCCAAACGCCAGGAGATAATAGACCAACTCCATTTTTCATAGATACTGCTCCAGCACAGAGAAACCCAACTCCCACTAATAATAAGAAGATTCCAGTGGCCAAAGAACTGGTCCGCTCTAGCCCAGCAAAAGAATGTCAACTCCATTCTAAGAAGCGTGTGCGTATCCTTGCATCATGAAATTTTATAGCATTCTGATCATATTTTCTACATGTTTCTTACCCATCTCTCTTTTAGAAAATAAGGTTAAATGATAGAAGATTTCCTTCATTGGGATTGTATTCGAGGAAAACATCTTGCGGGAATTCTCTGTGCTCCAATGCTGATGTAAGTACCTGTTGTATATCACTATATTTTTACATCAGCGTGTATTTTGTTAATCGGCGTGAATCCAACATTTGTCTGATCTAAAATTAGTTGTAGCAAAATGTTAAAGGCGTCAATGTTGATTTTTGTAAAGAAAACTTCCTGGTAGTTTTGCATACTGAGTTGCATGAGTGTATTATCTCATATCATGCACATTACTGAATTGTAGTGCTGCTCTGGTTGCCCATTCATTCATTGTATCAATGTTGCTTTCATATTACCTTACCTGGCTGATGATAGTTGTGCCATATTGTGTTAATTTGGTGTTGGCTAGTTGCCCAAACGTTCGTTGTGCCAATGTTGCTTTCCTATTATCTGACTTGGTCAATGATAGCAATGCTAGTGTCTTAATTTGGTGCAGGCTGCTGAAGATAAGAAGACAAACTCTGAAAACAGCAAGGCAACCCCATTGTTTCTTTCCAATAAATCTAGGCCAGGTAATATGCCAATAACTAATGATTAATCTATTTGGTTCCCCTCCTAATTTATGTTATGATGTAGTGGTCAAGACACTCTCCACTATCAATAATACAAGCCTGCCAAAATCGCCATCTAAATCTGTTCAGTATCCTCTGTCTCGAATGCAACGAAAAAAATGTATGTTTGTGAACCAATTAATGGCTAAAGGAATGATGGAAATGGTGGAGGAATCAGAGGTGCAGAGTCCTGCGACACAACAACTGACCAATGTTTTCAGAGATAGTGTAGCAAAGCAGCAAGAACTTGCCCACATGCTTATGGGCGTCATCCGTGCTGAGGTTGCAGATTGTGACGTTGTAGATCGTTAGGTTCTGTTCATTTATTTGCACTGGCATCAATCTTTGATTGCCCAGTGGATGTAATTTCCTGTAATATATGCTGGATGTGCAACATTTTTCCCTATATGTCGTACCTTTGCTTGATCGGTTTTGGTCCTGTGCATAATTGCTCGTCGTAATGGGCTCAAATTATCTAATTTGGCCTAAAGACATGTATGAACTTTAGTGCGGACATTAAGTTAATGGGCTGTTACCAGGTCGAAAGTTAATGGTCGGCCCTCTTAACTCCCGGGTCGTTAACAGGCTGACATCGAAGCGGGCAACAGGTGGGCCCAATTGATTTCACGGGCCGTTAACAGGTTGTTACTAAGTTCGGGCTACATATGGCCCAACTATACTGTGGGCCTTTAACAGGCCGAAAGAGATAGCAGGCTTGTACTGGACCATGAAGAGCATGGGCCGCTAAGAGGCCAAAAGTCAGGTCGTATTGTAAATGGCCCAACTGTGTTGTGGGCCTTTAGCAGGCCGAAACAGAAACTGGGTTGGTATTGGACCATGAAGGGCATGGGCCGTTAAAAGGCGAAAACTCAGGTCCGACTACAAATGGCCCAACTCATTTATGGTCCGTTAACAGGCTGAAAGTCACACAGGGCCAGGAATTGGCCCAACAATTAAATGGGTCGCTAAAAGGCCAAAACTCAGGTCCGACTACAGATGGCCCAACAGATATATGGGCCGTCACCAGGCTGAAAGACACACCGGGCCGGAAATTGGCCCAACACTTAAATGGGTCGCTAAAAGGCCGAAACTCAGGTCCGACTACAAATGGCCCAACTGATTTATGGGCCGTCAACAGGCTGAAAGACACACCGAGCTGGAAATTAGCCCAATATTTAAATGGGTCACTAAAAGGCCGAAAGATGTACATTGTGAAAATTGGCCCATCCACTGAATGGGTCGTTAATAGGCTAAAATCTCATCGGGCCGATATTGAGCCCAAATATATAGCGGGTTGTTAACGGGCTCGAACTGACGATGGGCTGCAATGGTGTCAAATCTTTAACGGGCCGTTGACGGGCCGAATTGGCACATCTTGTATGGGCTGTGGGCTTAAATGGACCTCACACAAGTAGGCCTTATATGGGCCAGCCTGCTATTTTTTACTGGGCCGGCCATTTTCACCGGAATGGGCCACAGTTGGGCCGTGCCACGTGTCGACCTATCATAGGCGCCTCCTGCCCAATGAGTGGATGACATCTGTCCCAACGGTGAGGCAACACGTGTTTACTCCGGCCAATGACGATTTTACACGTGGAAAATCCCCATTGGTCCGGGCTGTTAACGGGTTATCGGATCCAAAACCGGACTCGATAGCTTAACGGTGTTCCGTTACGGTGGATGCCACGTGCCGGTCACCCTTGACGAAAGCACTTCGGTGACGCGGGATTTATCATCATGGAAGTGGACACTTTCATGATGATAATTTTGGTAATGTCATGGAACACTTCTACGACAGCACATGTATGACTGTCTTGATTCTGTCATAAATTTGTCATGGATGTACATGCATGACAGAAAACATGACCTACTGTGACAAACATGTATCATCACGGAAGTGTATTTTTTTTGTAGTGTGTAGCGACCAGACCTCAAACGGTCCAATCTCTGTGCTCCGGTGTCATCCCTGGATCAGTAACGCTGACACCACACAGTACTCGAAGGATTTATAATAGAGTAGCAATCACACACTTATTACATCGAGTGTCTCAAAAGAGAACTTATTACAATAAATATGGCTTAAGGCCATCTAATAACGATAACAGCGGAAGGCTTGGAAGATAAGTGAGTCCATCAACTCCAGCGGCATCACTGAGTATAGAACCACGACCTAAGGCACCTTAATCATCGTCTGAAAAGTCTGCAACATTAACGTTGCAGCCCGAAACGGGTCAGCACATGGAATATGCTGGCAAAGTAACACATAGAGAGTAATGAAAGAATATGGCTATTCTATATGTATATATAGCTGGTGGAAAGCTCTATGGTTACAGTTTTGCGTAAAGCCAATTTTTCCCTACTGCAAAGGAATAAATTTTATTTAACTATCATGGTAGTTGTTAAACATTGAGAATGGTTGACAGTATCCTCAATCCCAATTAAGCATCATCATTAACCCAACAATTAACTTTAGAGTAACATGATGAGATTCACATGATAATCCAGGTACTAGATACTCAAGATGTCCATAACCGGGGACACGGCTAACCATGATTAGTTTATACACTCTGCAGAGGTTTGCGCACTTTTCCCCACAAGACTCGATCTCCTCCGTTGGTTTTCTCGCACTGCATGGTGTTTGAGAAACGGATGACCGAGACATGGTCTTTCAGAAGCGCTAGCACCTTACGAACGGGTACACCGTACCAACCTACATCCCCTACATCTGCTAGTCTACCACTGTAAGAGTTCGCACGACTTAGTCAACTATGCTAGAGCCCATAGTAGCTTGTGGCTGCACACGGAAGTTTCTAGTATGAATAATCTAGCGATTCGAAGTAGCAAGCGGCGCACTCCGGGTACTCTATCGCAAACAAACAAGCACACAATAAGTAACCAACTAATGCATAGGTAAAACTCGAACAAAAGATCTAACCAGAAAGTTCAACTTAAGAACTCCGGTTGGCAAAAAGAATCAAAACAAACGAAGCAACGAAAGACAAACGGCAAAAGAAAGAAGCTTCGTTTACTATTCTGGATCTAAGGCAATTTTACAGTGGCAAAAACTTGTTTGAGTTGGTTAAACGGAAAGAGGGTTTCGAGACGAAACTCCAGGCGCTTGAATCGCCTGATTCCGATAAACGAGCGAAAAGATAAACTAGAACGAACATCGGATCAGAGATCGCGATCAGAAAAACCACGGATTTAATCCGAGAAAAAGAAAAACGACGAACAATTAACGAACGAACGTTCGTTAACAGAAACTAAACGAAAAACGCCTTCGTTAAAACGAATGGACGAACGAGCGATCGCTAAATAAATAAACCGGAAAAACCGATCTACTTATTTAAAAAAATGGAAACTAGTGTTTAAAAAAAACCGAATCGTTTTTTTTCTCAAAAACCGGCCGGCGGCTACCTCGGCGGCGGCGGCGGCTCTCCGGCGGCGGGGTGGTGGCTCTGGGCGGTAGGGGCGCGGCAAGCGGCGGCAGGCGGCGGGCGGTGGTGTGGGGTTGCAGCGGGGTGGCAGCGATTATAAAGGGGCGGGGGAGGCCGACTTGGGGGAGGGGTCGGCCTCGGGAGGCGTGTCCTCCCTGGACACGATGGTTGCGGCAGTCGGGACTCTGGTCCCGATCCGGCTGGAGGCGGCAGCGGCTGGCTGGGCTGGCCTGCTCGGTTGGGCCCTTGGCACAGTCGGGTGCAGGGTTTTTTTTAACAATTTCATTGCGCCTAAAAAAATCTAGAAAAATAAATAAAAATCTAAAAATGCCAAAACAAATTTTCTCCGTCTAAGTAGAATATTTAGAACAGGATGAACATTTTTTGGCTCTAAATGCAGTTTTTGAAAACGTGCAATTTTTCCTAAATTCAAATAAAATAGCAAATAAAACCAAAATAAAATCTTATTTGATTTTTTTATTAAATCCTCAATATTTCTTTATTTTGGGAAAGTCATTTTATTCCCTCTCTCATATTTTGATAATAGAAATAATTGAAGATAAAATAAATAAAATCAAATGATCCCTATTTCAAAATTTGAGAAAACTCAAATATGAAAATAACGAAATCCCCAACTCTCTACGAGGGTCCTTGAGTTGCGTCGAATTTCTAGGATCAACCAGAAAAGCAATAAAATATGATATGCAATGATGATCTAATGTCTAACATTCCAAATTGAAAATTTGGGATGTTACAAACCTACCCCCCTTAAGATGAATCTCGCCCTCTAGATTCAGGTTGGCTAGAAAATAGGTGAGGGTGGTCCTTCAGCAATTCTTCCTCTCGCTCCCAGGTGGCTTCATCCTCCATGTGGTGGCTCCACTGAACTTTGCAAAACTTGATAACCTTGCTACAGGTGACTCGACTGGCATACTCCAGAATCTTGATTGGTTTCTCCTCATAGGTCAAATCACTGTCCAACTGAATTGCTTCCAGCGGCACTGTATCTCTTAGCGGTATATCAGCCATCTCTGCGTGGCACGTCTTCAACTGGGAAACGTGGAACACGTCATGAACTCCTGATAATCCTTCAGGTAATTCCAACTTGTAGGCTACTTCTCCCATACGTTCCAAAACTTTGTATGGGCCTACAAAACGTGGCGCTAACTTTCCCTTAACTCCAAAGCGCTTAACTCCTCGAAGTGGTGATACTCGAAGATAAACTCGGTCTCCGACTTCGTAAACTGTCTCCTTGTGTTTAGAATCTGCGTAGCTCTTCTGCCTGGACTGGGCTACCTTGAGCCTGTCGCGAATAAATTTCACTTTCTGTTTAGACTCCTTAATCAGATCCGGTCCAAACAACTGACGGTCTCCAACTTCATCCCAAGACAATGGGGTCCTGCACCTCCTTCCGTACAAGGCTTCGAAAGGGGCCATCTTCAAACTGGATTGATAACTGTTGTTGTAAGAGAACTCTGCATATGGCAAATTCTCGTCCCAACTAGATCCATAATCTAGCGCACAAGCTCTCAGCATATCCTCCAAAATCTGATTGACTCTCTCGGTCTGTCCATCTGTCTGCGGATGGAAAGCTATACTAAACACTAGTCTGGTACCCAAAGTTTCATGCAACTGATTCCAGAACTTTGAGGTAAATTGGGTTCCTCTATCTGATACAATGCTCTTTGGAACTCCATGCAGACATACGATTCTGGTCATGTATATCTTTGCCAACTTTGCACTGGTATAGGTAGTCTTCACTTGAATGAAATGGGTACCTTTGTCAAACGATCGACTACAACCCATATTGAGTCATAGCCTGAACGAGTTCTGGGTAAACCCGTAATAAAATCCATGCCCAACTTATCCCACTTCCATTCGGGTATCGGCAATGGCTGTAGCAATCCTACTGGCTTCTGATGCTCTGCCTTTACTCTCTGACATACATCGCAAACTGCTACATACTCCGCAATATCCTTCTTCATTCCGGTCCACCAGAAAGCATCCTTCAAATCCAAATACATATTGGTATTTCCTAGGTGAATCGAATATGGTGAATCATGTGCCTCTTGCAGAATTAACTTCCTGATCTCTGAATCATTTGGTACATAAACACGGTCTTCAAACCATAAGGTATCGTGCTCATCTTCACGAAATCCCTTAGCTTTTCCTTTGCTTATTTTCTCCTTTATAGAGGCAATCTCCTTGTCAGTCCTTTGAGCTTCTCTGATCTTATCCATCAAAGTAGACTGAATCTCCAATGCTGCTACATAGCCTCTTGGAACTATCTCCAAATATAGCTCACGAAGATTTTCAGCTAACTCCCTTGGTAAATCTCCCGTCATTAAGGTGTTGACATGGCTTTTACAGCTCAACGCGTCGGCTACTATGCTGGCCTTTCCGGGGTGATAATGTAATCTCATATCATAATCCTTGATGAGCTCCAACCATCTTCTTTGCCTGAGATTCAACTCTTTCTGCGTGAAGATATACTTCAAACTCTTGTGATCTGTGTAGACCTCACAATGATTTCCAATGAGAAAGTGTCTCCAGGTTTTCAATGCATGCACTACGGCTGCTAACTCCAAATCATGCGTAGCATAATTCAACTCATGAGGCTTAAGCTGTCGTGAGGCATAGGAAACAACTCTTCCTTCCTACATAAGCACTGCTCCAAGTCCTCGACGTGAAGCGTCGCAATACACCTCATAATCCTTGGTCTGATCTGGCAAAATCAACACAGGTGATGTAACCAAATGTTTCTTCAATTCCTGGAAACTGGCCTCACATTCCTGAGTCCATATGAACTTGGTATCCTTTTTCAACAACCGCGTCATAGGCTTCGCAATCTTTGAGAAATTCTCAATGAATCTCCGGTAGTATCCTGCGAGTCCAAGAAAACTCTGGATCTCTCCAACTGTTGTTGGCGCTTCCCAATTGGTCACGGTATAAACTTTAGTGGGATCTACTACTATACCTTCTCCGGATATAACGTGTCCGAGAAATCCAACTTCCTTCAACCAAAACTCACATTTGCTAAACTTGGCATATAATTGATGTTCTCTGAGTTTACCAAGCACCAAACACAAATGCTCCTTATGCTCCTCTTCATTCTTTGAGTAAACCAGGATATCATCAATGAACACTACCACGAATTTATCCAGAAACTCCATAAACACCTTGTTCATCATGTTGATGAAATATGCCGGTGCGTTAGTCAGACCAAATGACATAACGGTATACTCGTACAGCCCATACCTGGTGGTAAAAGCCGTCTTAGGTATATCTTCTTCTCGAATCTTCAACTGGTGGTATCCTGATCGCAGATCGATCTTGAAAATACCTTAGCTCCTTGCAATGGATCAAACAGATCATTGATCATTAGTAGTGGGTACTTGTTCTTGATGGTTAATTCATTCAATCCTCGATAATCAACAACCATCCTTAACGATCCATCCTTCTTTTCTACTAGAAGTACTGGCGATCCCCAAGGTGAAGAACTTGGGCAAATATAACCCTTATCCAGTAACTCCTTAATCTGCTTCTTAATCTCCACCAAATCCTTTGAGGGCATCCTATATGGTCTCTTTGATATTGGCCTTGTGCCTGGCAAAAGTTCAATCAGAAACTCAGTATCTCTATCCAGTAGCATGCCTGGCAATTCCTCTAGAAATACATCAGGGAAATCCTTCACTATTGGTACTTCCTCCTGCACCACTCCTGTTAGGCAATTTACTTGAGTCCTTTTTGGCACATGCCGTGATACATACTTGATCCTTCTTCCTTCCGGGGTGGTAAGCAAAATTGACTTATTGGCACATTCAATATTCCCTTCATACTTTGACAACAAATCCATGCCTAATATCACATCCAATCCTTGAGATTCCAACACTATTAGGTCTGAGGGAAATACGTAGTTACCAATCCTTAATGGTAACCGATCACACCATAGACTAGCCATATACTCTACTCCAGGCGAGGTTACTAACATGGGTGACCTAAGGGCTTGGGTTGGCAGTTTATACTTATCCACAAATCCCCTTGATATGTATGAATGCGATGCACCAGTATCAAAAAGAACGAGTGCAGTAAATGACTTAACCAAAAACTTACCGATTACTGCATCCGGCTGCTCTTCAACCTCCTCCACGTTAACGTGGTTCAGCTGTCCCCTATTGAAAGGGTTCGGCTTCTTCCCAGAGCTTCCATTGCCATTTCCATTCTATGATTCAGGACATTCGTTGGCATAATGTCCGGTCTTCTGGCACTTAAAACAAGTGACTTGGCTCAGGTCTTTCTTGGCTGGGGTTGATGGGTTGGTGCGATTCTGGCCGTTGCTTCCTCCATTCCCATTACCAGTCTTGGGGCCATTGTGATTGTGCGAGCTACCTCCTCCATGGGTATGCTGGAAATGTCCTCCCGGTCTAGGGGTAAAACGTGGCTTCTGCTGAGCTCCATAATTGTACTTCCCTTGTCCATACTTCCTCTGGCGGTTCTCGATCTGCTGCTGCTTCCCTTCAATCATGAGAGCACGATCTACCAACTCCTGGTAGTTGTTGAAGGTTGCTACCATCAACTGCATGCTCAACTCATCATTCAGTCCTTCCAGAAACTTCTCCTGCTTAGCTGCATCCGTAGCAACGTCATCCGGGGCATAACGTGCTAGCTTACTAAAGTCCTCCACATACTGGCCAACTGTCCGTCCTCCTTGGCGCAAGTTGCGAAACTCTCGCTTCTTCATGGCCATAGCTCCTGCTGAAACATGGGCAATACGAAAAGCTTGTTGAAGCTAGTCCCACGTGACAGTGTCGACAGGGAAAGTGGCTGTGAAATTCTCCCACCATGATGCTGCGGGTCCTTCCAGCTGATGGGCGGCAAACTTCACTTTTTCCGCATCTGTGCATCCTGTCGTGGTCAACTCTCTTGTTGTCTTGCGGAGCCAATCATCTGCTACTATCGGCTCGGTGCTACTAGAAAACACTGGCGGATTCAGCCTAAGAAAACGGGCTAAGTGATCAACAGGTGGTGGTCGTGGTGGTGGGTTGTTGTCGTTGTTGTTCCCCTGATTCTGATTCCGGACTAGTAACTGCATCAATGTGTTCTGCTGCTGGATCAACTGAGTGAGCTCCGGTGGGAAGGTAAATCCAGGGTCACGTCTCGGAGGCATCTGAGGGTTTAGAAAAGATGAGATTTAAGAATAGAGGGGGTCTAAGGAGAAAACACTACCCATATGCACATGAGGCAAAAGCAAACAATTCACTTCATTCAATCAATCACACAAGGGCATACAATCGATCTAACTATCGCAGAAGTGCTCGGACTACTATATTTACATGGTGGACTACTACTACTGTTGGGGTGGTCTACTAGAAATACTCTTCGGTTGCATACTCCATGATATCTGCTCCAGCTTCATCAACATAGTCATCATCGCTATCATCTGAATCCGAGTCGGTGTCGTTGATGATGATGTAGTCTTCCAGGCGAATCTCCTTGGGTTCTTCATCTTCTTCTACTGGTGTAGGGTCTACCATGCATATTCCAATCTTCTTGATCAGATCGTTATTCTTTTCCACTAATACTTCGATTTCCTCTTCATAATCTTCACGTGTAGCCTTGAGTTCTTCCTCCAGTTCCTTGATTCTTGTCCTTTCCTTCTTCAGATCTATCATGGCTGCACACATCTGGTTCTCCTGATGTCGAATGTGCTGGTTTAACTCCTGGAAAAAAGCTGCAATTGATCTATCCTTCCTGATGCTGATCATCTCCCAGTGCTCATCTCGGCGCCCACAAATCTGGTAGATAGTATCCTTGAGATCATTGCAGTAAACTTCTCCAATGCCTCCCATGGCGATGTGAGCTGCCATGCTCTTTCCTAGACTCCAAGTTGGTGCATCAAAAGAAAACTCTATGGGTTCAGTGACTGGCATGAACGTCCTTCCTGGAACTTGAACTTGAATCATCCAGCGCTCTTCTTCAGGTAATGTGGCATTGTAGATTCCGGTGAAGCTTCGTATTCCTATGTTCAGGTATCTAGTGACTTCCTTCAAGTGACGTCCAAAGGGTGTATCTTCATCCGGTTTTATGAACTTGTTCCTTGCATCCGCCATCCTAAAAGAGTAGAAAAGATGAGAGGTCAGAAGGAGAAGAGTAAGTAGTGATCTAGGGCTTTAGCTTAGTGGTCGTGTCCTACAGTCAGCGTGTGCTTTGATACCATCTTGTAGCGACCAGACCTCAAACGGTCCAATCTCTGTGCTCCGGTGTCATCCCTGGATCAGTAATGCTGACACCACACAGTACTTGAAGGATTTATAACAGAGTAGCAATCACACACTTATTACATCGAGTGTCTCAAAAGAGAACTTATTACAATAAATATGGCTTAAGGCCATCTAATAACGATAACAACGGAAGGCTTGGAAGATAAGTGAGTCCATCAACTCCAGTGGCATCACTGAGTATAGAACCACGACCTAAGGCACCTTAATCATCGTCTGAAAAGTCTGCAACATTAACGTTGCAGCCCGAAATGGGTCAGCACATGGAATATGCTGGCAAAGTAACACATAGAGAGTAATGCAAGAATATGGCTATTCTATATGCATATATGGCTGGTGGAAAGCTCTATGGTTACAGTTTTGCGTAAAGCCAATTTTTCCCTACTGCAAAGGAATAAATTTTATTTAACTATCATGGTAGTTGTTAAACATTGAGAATGGTTGAAAGCATTCTCAATCCCAATTAAGCATCATCATTAACCCAACAATTAACTTTAGAGTAACATGATGAGATTCACATGATAATCCAGGTACTAGATACTCAAGATGTCCATAACCGGGGACACGGCTAACCATGATTAGTTTATACACTCTGCAGAGGTTTGCGCACTTTTCCCCACAAGACTCGATCTCCTCCGTTGGTTTTCTCGCACTGCATGGTGTTTGAGAAACGGATGACCGAGACATGGTCTTTCAGAAGTGCTAGCACCTTACGAACGGGTACACCGTACCAACCTACATCCCCTACATCTTCTAGTCTACCACTGTAAGAGTTCGCACGACTTAGTCAACTATGCTAGAGCCCATAGTAGCTTGTGGCTGCACACGGAAGTTTCTAGTATGAATAATCTCATGATCTCTTTGAGCCTGGGTGGCGGTCCAAAAGAAAACAGGCAATCGCTGGAATACCCAGGTGCCTCAATCCACCCAGATGTGTGTTTAGGTTGCCACCTTAAATAAACCATTAATTAACAAAGCTCACATCTGTCATGGATACACTCACCCAATCCACGTCTACTAGCATAGCATAGCAATAATAAGCAAACGTAGAGTAACTCCCAAAGGTTTGATAATAAACAGGTAATAGGTTCTACCTCAACTACTCCCCAAACCCACAATTTAATTAGATCCTAATCATGCAATGTGTAAGGATTGATCTGATACAATAAAACTGGGTAGTAGGAGGTATGATCAAAGTGTTACTTACCTTGCTGATGATCCGGGAAACCTAGCGATTCGAAGTAGCAAGCGGCGCACTCCGGGTACTCTATCGCAAACAAACAAGCACACAATAAGTACTCAATTAATGCATAGGTAAAACTCAAACAAAAGATCTAACCAGAAAGTTCAACTTAAGAACTCCGGTTGGCAAAAAGAATCAAAACGAACAAAGCAACGAAAGACAAACGGCAAAAGAAACAAGCTTCGTTTACTATTCTAGATCTAAGGCAATTTTTACAGTGGCAAAAACTTGTTTGAGTTGGTTAAACGGAAAGAGGGTTTCGAGACGAAACCCCAGGTGCTTGAATCGCCTGATTCTGATAAACGAGCGAAAAGATAAACTAGAACGAACATCGGATCATAGATCGCGATCAGAAAAACCGCGGATTTAATCTGAGAAAAAGAAAAATGATGAACAGTTAACGAAAGAACGTTCTTTAACAGAAACTAAACGAAAAACGCGTTCGTTAAAACGAACGGATGAATGGGCGCTCGCTAAATAAATAAACCGAAAAAAACCGATCTACTTATTTAAAAAAACGGAAACTAGGGTTTTCAAAAAAAACAAATTGATTTTTTTTCTCAAAAACTGGCCGGCGGCTACCTCGGCGGCGGCGGCTCCGGGCGGCAGGGGCGCGGCGGGCGGCGGGCGGCGGTGTGGGGTTGCAGGGGGGTGACGGTGGTTATAAAGGGGGCGGGGGAGGTCGACTTGGGGGAGGGGTCTGCCTCGGGAGGCGTGTCCTCCCCGGACACGGCTGCGGTGGCGGTCAGGACTCCGGTCCCGATCCGGCTGGAGACGGCGGTGGCTGGCTGGGCCGGCCTGCTCGGCTGGGCCCTTGGCCCAGTCGGGTGCGGGTTTTTTTTTACAATTTCGCTGCACCTAAAAAAATCTAGAAAAATAAATAAAAATCTAAAAATGCCAAAACAAATTTTCTCCGTCTAAATAAAATATTTAGAACAGGATGAACATTTTTTGGCTCTAAATGCAATTTTGGAAACATGCAATTTTTCCTAAATTCAAATAAAATAGCAAATAAAACCAAAATAAAATCTTATTTGATTTTTTTATTAAATCCTCAATATTTTTTTTATTTTGGGGAAGTCATTTTATTCCCTCTCTCATATTTTGATAATAGAAATAATTGAAGATAAAATAAATAAAATCAAATGATCCCTATTTCAAAATTTGAGAAAACTCAAATATGAAAATAATGAAATCCCCAACTCTCTCCGAGGGTCCTTGAGTTGCGTAGAATTTCTAGGATCAACCAGAAAAGCAATAAAATATGATATGCAATGATGATCTAATGTATAACATTCCAAATTGAAAATTTGGGATGTTACATAGTGCATCCCGACTTGTGGGGGA
Source organism: Triticum dicoccoides (assembly GCF_002162155.2). Classification (NCBI taxonomy): domain Eukaryota; kingdom Viridiplantae; phylum Streptophyta; class Magnoliopsida; order Poales; family Poaceae; genus Triticum; species Triticum dicoccoides. Next base: position 316,911,544 of record NC_041380.1, on the reverse strand, counting down.
ATCATAGTCTCCATCATCCTTTCCTCACTTGGGACAATGCTCTAATAATGATGATCATCACACTTTTATTTACTTACAACTCAAAAATTACAACTCGATACTAGAACAAAATATGACTCTATGTGAATGCCTTTGGCAGTGTACCGGGATGTGCAATGAATCAAGAGTGACATGTATGAAAGAATTATACATGTGGCTTTGCCACAAATACAATGTCAACTACATGATCATGCAAAGCAATATGACAATGATGATACATGTCATAACAAACGGAAAAGTGGTAAGTTGCATGGCAATATATCTCGGAATGGCTATGGAAATGCCATAATAGGTAGGTATGGTGGCTATTTTGCGGAAGGTATATGGTGGGTGTATGGTACCAGCGAAAGTTGCGCGATACTAGAGAGGCTAGCAATGGTGGAAGGGTGGGAGTGCGTATAATCCATGGACTCAACATTAGTCATAAAGAACTCACATACTTATTGAAAAAATCTATTAGTTATCAAAACAAAGTACTACATGCATGCTCCTAGGGGGATAGATTGGTAGGAAAATACCATCGCTCATCCCCGACTGCCACTCATAAGGAAGACAATCAATAAATAAATCATGCTCCGACTTCATCACATAACGCTTCACCATAAGTGCATGCTACGGGAATCACAAAATTTAGAACAAGTATTTCTCAAATTCACAACTACTCAACTATCATGACTCTAATATCACCATCTTCATATCTAAAAACAATCATCAAGTATCAAACTTCTCATAGTATTCAATGCACTTTTTATGAAAGTTTTTATTATACCCATCTTGGATGCCTAACATATTAGGACTAATTTTATAGCCAAAGCAAATTACTATGATGTTCTAAAAGAATATCGAAATAATATAAGTGAAGCATGAGAGATCAATAATTTCTATAAAATAAAACCACCACCGCGCTCTTAAAAAGGTATAAGTGAAGCACTGGAGCAAAATTATCTAGCTCAAAAGATATAAGTGAAGCACATAGAGTATTCTAATAAATTCCGATTCATTTGTGTCTCTCCAAAAGGTGTGTACAGTAAGGATGATTGTGGTAAACTAAAAATAAAAGACTCAAATCATACAAGATGCTCCAAGCAAAACACTTATCATGTGGTGAATAAAAATATAGTGTCAAGTAAAGTTACCGATGGACGAAGACGAAAGAGGGGATGCCTTCCGGGGCATCCCCAAGCTTAGGCTTTTGGTTGTCCTTGAATTTTACCTTGGTGGTACCTTGGGCTTCCCCAAGCTTAGGCTCTTGCCACTCCTTATTCCAAAATCCATGAAATCTTTACCCAAAACTTGAAAACTTCACAACACAAAACTCAACAGAAAATCTCATGAGCTCCATTAGTATAAGAAAACAAACCACCACTTCAAGGTACTGTAATGAAATCATTCTTTATTTATATTGGTGTTAAAACTATTGTATTACAACTTATCTATGGTTCATACCCCCCCAATACTAGCCATAGATTCATCAAAATAAGCAAACAACACATGAAAAACAGAATCTGTCAAAAACAGAACAGTCTGTAGTAATCTGTAGGTTTCGAATACTTGTGTAACCCCAAAAAAATCTGAAATAAATTGGTGGACGTGAGGAATTTTTCTATTAGTCATCTGCAAAAAGAATCAACCTAATCGCGCTCTCCAGTAAAAAAAATGGCAGCAAATCTCGTGAGCGCTAAAGTTTCTGTTTTTTACAGCAAGATCGCAAAGACTTCCCCCAAGTCTTCCCAAAGGTTGTACTTGGCACAAACACTAATAAAAAGCATAAAACCACATATAAAAATAAGCTAGATGAATTATTTATTACTAAACAGGAATAAAAAACAAGAAACAAATATAAAATTGGGTTGCCTCCCAACAAGCGCTATCGTTTAACGCCCCAAGCTAGGCATAAAAACAAGAATAGATCTAGGTATTGTCATCTTTGGTATGCAATTCTTCAATAGAACACTTATAACCCTTAGTAGTTTCCTTCTTTTTTATTAATGATCAAACTCCTAGGCCAGAAATCAAGAAATTCATTTGTAGCAAAAGGTTCCTTAATGATAGCAAAAAAGTTGGGGTGAACACTTATTGCTTTGAGTTCCGCATTTTCCTTACTAGAAGATTCACCTTTATTTTTAGGCGCATACATAAACTTGGCAACTCTAGTAGTAGGAGGATTTGGAGTATTTTTCACAGAAGAAAAGACAGACCCTAAGTTGGTAATAATATCCTCAAGTTTATCAATTCTTGTGGAATCTTGATCTATCTTTTCGTTAACTATGGGTTCTTTTTCTTTAAAAAATTCAGAGTAACTCCTACCTTAGATCCATATTGGGTAATCCGGTTGTGGATCTTTTTATCCAAATTATCAATCAACTCTACAGTGGCAACTTTATTTTCAATAATTTCAAGCCTTTGCATCACATGTTCCAAAGTTAAAATAGTTCCATTAACCAAGAGAGGTGGTGGCCCAAACAAATCTATCATAGCATTATAAGAATCAAAAGTATGGCTACCCAAGAAATTCCATTCGGTAATGGTATCAAGAATATATCTATTCCAAGGGGTGATGCCTACATAAAAATTGCGAAGAAGAACTGAAGTGGATTGCTTCCCTGTGGATCTATTCTGAGCATTGCAAATTCTATACCAAGCATCTTTTAAATTTTCTCCCTCCCTTTATTTAAAATTAAGAACTTCATGATCGGGAGTACTAATGATGATAGAAGGGCTAGCCATACTAGCAAAACCAACAATCTAACACATGAATACACAAGAAGCAAGCCAAAAGAGACGAATGGAAAAGAGGGCGAATAAAATGGTAAGGGTGAAGTGGGGGAGAGGGAAACGAGAGGCAAATGGAAAATAATGCAATGCGAGGGATGAGAGTTTGTGATGGGTACTTGGTATGTCTTGACTTGTGCGTAGATCTCCCCGGCAATAGCACCGGAAATGGCTTGTTGACGGGACATCAAATCTTGACTTGACTTGGTGCAACCTCCCTGACAACGGCGCCAGAAATCCTTATTGCTACCTCTTGAGCATGCACTGGTTTTCCCTTGAAGAGGAAAGGGTGATGCAGCAAAGTAGCGTAAGTATTTCCCTCAGTTTTTGAGAACCAAGGTATCAATCCAGTAGGAGGTAACACACAAGTCCCCAGTACCTACACAAACAAACAAGAACCTTGCAACCAACGCGATAAAGGGGTTGTCAATCCCTTCACGGTCACTTACGAAAGTGAGATATGATAGAGATAATAAGATAAATATTTCTGGTATTTTTATTGTATAGATTGGAAAGTAAAGATTGCAAATAAACAATGATAGAAATAGCAAGTAGATAGGAAAATATTACGATGGAAGATAGACCCGGGGGCCATAGGTTTCACTAGTGGCTTCTCTCAAGATAGCAAATTCTACGGTGGGTGAACAAATTACTGTCGAGCAATTGATAGAAAAGCGCATAGTTATGAGAATATCTAGGCATGATCATGTATATAGGCATCATGTCCGCGACAAGTAGACCGAAATGATTCTGCATCTACTACTATTACTCCACACATCGACCGCTATCCAGCATCCATCTAGAGTATTAAGTTCATAAGAATAGAGTAACGCATTAGGCAAGATGAGATGATGTAGAGGGGTAAACTCAAGCAATATGATATAAACCCCATCTTTTTATCCTCGATGGCAACAATACAATATGTGCCTTGCTGCCCCTGCTGTCACTGGGAAAGGACACCGCAATATTGAACCCAAAGCTAAGCACTTCTCCCATTGCAAGAAAGATCAATCTAGTAGGCCAAACCAAACTGATAATTCGAAGAGACTTGCAAAGATATTAAATCATGCATAAAAGAATTCAGAGAAGAATCAAATATTGTTCATAGATAATCTTGATCATAAACCCACAATTCATTGGATCTCGACAAACACACCGCAAAAAGAATTACATCGAATAGATCTCCAAGAGAATCGATGAGAACTTTGTATTGAGATCCAAAGAGAGAGGAGAAGCCATCTAGCTAATAACTATGGACCCGAAGGTCTGTGGTAAACTAGTCACACATCATCGGAGAGGCTATGGTGTTGATGTAGAAGCCTTCTGTGATCAATTCCCCCTCCGGCAGAGCGCTGGAAAAGGCCCAAAGATGGGATCTCACGGGTACAGAAGGTTGCGGCGGTGGAAATAGGGTTTTGTGGTGCTCTCGGATGTTTTCGGGGTATATGAGTATATATAGGCGAAAGAAGTAGGTCAGCAGAGCCACGAGGGGCCCACGAGGGTGGGGGCTGCGCCTACCCCCTGGGCGCGCCCTCCTACCTCGTGGCCGCCTCGTTGATTCCTTGACGTCCACTCCAAGTCTCCTGGATTGCGTTTGTTCCAAAAATAACTCTTCCAAAGGTTTCATTCCGTTTGGATTCCGTTTGATATTCCTTTTCTACGAAACACTGAAATAGGCAAAAAAATAGCAATTTGCACTGGGCCTTTGGTTAGTAGGTTAGTCCCAAAAATAATATAAAAAGGTATATTAAAGCCCATTAAACATCCAAAACAGATAATATAATAGCATGGAACAATCAAAAATTATAGATACGTTGGAGACGTATCACATACCTCAAAGTCTGCTAGTAGGCTGGTAAAGGCTTCGTTCAGTCCGCTCTTGGCAGAATGAACCCTTCTCTACCACCACACCCATCAGGGTGCGGTGATCCTCCACGATGGTAGCACATTGCAGTGCTTCCACTAGAGTGTTCGGCGCCTACAGATTAGTGGAGGCCGCTGATGGAGCTGATACTCCTCCCCCTCTTTCAAAGGGGCCTGCTCAACTGATCCTTGACCCGCATTGCTCTCCGGAGTGGAGTCTGGTTGGGGCCTGGATTGTTGGGAGTCCCCACCGTCAGTTTTCATAGGGGTCGCCTCTCATATGCCTTCGGAGACCGAGGTATTAACCTCAGGTGCTTTCTCGACGGTCTGGCCCGCCCCTTCGCGGCCAGGAGAGGTCCTTCGGGATAACACCTTGGTGTGATCCATGGTGATGGGCGAGGGGGCTCGTGGTGGCATCTCGCTCTCTGCCATCTCAGGTGGTAGAGAACTCCCTTCCGATAATGAAGGATTCGGGAGATCGCGCGGAGGGCTGAAAGGCACATGGCATAATAAATCATATAATACAAACACGAAAACTGAAAGATAGGCATTAAGTATCTAAATACTTACGATTCGGCCAGGGGCTTCGCCCTGGGAGGCTTTTTGGGGACCAGTTCGGTATCTGAATCTGAACTGTCCTGGAGGGTCACCTTCCCCCTCTTGGGCGCCTCCCCCTTCGTGTCTTCGGAGGCTGCCCTCTTATTCTTCCTCCCCTTACGAGGGGAGTCGCTTTCCACCACCTCCTCCTCTTCCTCTTCCTCGTCTCCCTCATGGGAGGAGGGGGCTTCGGTCTCTCCAGACACAACGTCCAAAGGATCCTTATGTCGGGGGCTGCCCTTGGCCTCCTTGCCCTTCTTCTTCTTGGCGTTCTTCTCCGACACCTGATACGGCGCCGGGACCATCATCTCTGTCAACTGGGGTGTGGGTGGGTCTTTGGGCAGCGGTGCCGGACACTTGATCCGCTCTGCCTTTGCCATCCAACCCTGCACGAAAGACAGATGATATATTATATCTAAACTTATTTATTGAATATGTACTCAGGAAAATCATGCTCGCCGGCGAGGCTCGATTCTCGATGTCGAGACCAATGTCTTCGGTCTTCTTCAACCACGTTTTTTGGGCCTTGAAGAGCAATTTCCAAATGTCTTCGTCCATTGTGCCTAAGAAGTGCTTCAAGCTCCATGGCTCCTCCGGATTAAACTCCCACATATGAGAAGCCCGGAGTTGGCAAGGGAGAGTACGGTGGAAGAGCATCACCTAAATCACGTCTGTGAGACCGATGTTTTTGCCTATCATGTTGGTGATGCGCTTTTGCAGCATCTGCACCTCCGCCGAGGACTCCCAGTCAAAGCCCTTAGCGGTCCAGGAGGTGAGCCTAGTGGGGGTCTGGATCTGAAGTCGGGCGTGGCTACCTAGTTGGCAATGCGGGGTTCGGTGATGTCGAACCACTCCTACTGCCACACCTTGACCATCTCCATGAATGCCCCTTTAGGCCAAACAATGTTGGGAAGCTTGCTCGCCATGGCCCCGCCACAGTCCGCGTGTTGTCCCTCGACCACCTTCAGCTTTAGATTGAAAACCTTGAGCCATAGGCTGAAATGTGGTGGGATGCAGAGGAGAGCCTCGCACACGACGATGAATGCCAATATATGGAGGAAGGAGTTTGGGGCTAGATCATGGAAATCTAGCCCGTAATAGAACATGAGGCCGTGAACGAAGCAGTGAAGGGGAAACCCTAGCCCGCGGAGGAAGTGGGAATGAACACTACTCTCTTGCCGGGCTCCGAGGTAGGCGTGACCTGACCATTGTTAGGGAGCCTATGCGCAATGTCCGCAGATAGATACCCCCATGCCCCGGAGCTCCTTGACGTCTTTCTCGGTGACGGAGGAGGCCTCCCACTTGCCCTTGGAGCCAGATCTAGACATGGTGCTACATCTTGAGCTTGCGTTGGTTTTTCCCTTGAAGAGGAAAGGGTGATGCAACAAAGTAGCGTAAGTATTTCCCTCAGTTTTGAGAACCAAGGTATCAATCCAGTAGGAGACAACACGACAAGCCACCGAATACCTGCAAAAACAAACACCAACTTGCAAACAATGCGACAAAGGGGTTGTCAATCCCTTCACGGCTATTTGCAAAGTGAGATCTGATAGAGATGGATAAACGGTAAAGTAATATTTTTGGTATTTTTGGTTTATGGAACAGAAAGTAAAAGATTTCAAAAGAAAGTAAATAGGAAATTAGTACTGTAGATTGGAAGCCTGTATGATGGAAAATAGACCCAGGGGCCATAGGTTTCAGTAGAGGCTTCTCACAAGAAAGGAATTATTATGATGGGTGAACAAATTACTGCCGAGCCATTGATAGAAAAGCGCAAAGTTATGACGATATATAAGGCAATGATCATGAATATAGGCATCACGTCTGTATCAAGTAGACCGAAATGATTCTGCATCTACTACTATTACTCCACACATCGACTGACTACTGCCTGCATCTATATTATTAAGTTCATAAGAATAGAGTAATGCATTAAGTAAGATGACATGATGAGCGGTATTAACTCAAGCAATATGATTAAAACCCCATCTTGTTATCCTCGATGGCAACAATACAATACGTGTCGGTTCCCCTTGTGTCACTAGGATCGAGCACCGCAAGATTGAACCCAAAGCTAAGCACTTATCCCATTGCAAGAAAAACCAATCTAGTTGGCCAAACCAAATCGATAGTTCGAAGAGACTTGCAAAGATATCAAATCATGCATAAAAGAATTCAGAGGAGATTCAAATAATATTCATAGATAAGCTGATCATAAATCCACAATTCATTGGATCTCGGCAAACACGCCGCAAAAGAGTATTACATCGAATAGATCACCAAGAACATCGAGGAGAACATGGTATTGAGAATGAAAGAGAGAGAGAAAAGGCCATCTAGCTACTTGCTATGGACCCGTAGGTCTGTGGTAAACTACTCACGCTTCATCGGAGAGGCAATGGTGTTGATGTAGAAGCCCTCCGTGATCGAATCCCCCTTCGGCAGGATGCCGGAAAAGGCCCCAAGATGGGATCTCACAGGTACAAAAGGATGCGGCGATGGAAAAGTGGTTTTTGTGGATCCCCTAGAATTTTTCAGGGTATAAGAGTATACATAGGACGAAGATCTAGGTCAGGAGGCCACCGAGGGGCCCACAAGGTTGGGGGCGTGCCCTGATACGTCTCCAACATATCTACTTTTCCTAATTCTTTTCCTCTTGTCTTGGACTCTAATTTGCATGATTTGAATGAAACTAACCCCGAACTGACGCTATTTTCAGCAGAACTGCCATGGTGTTGTTTTTGTGCAGAAATAAAAGTTCTCGGAATGGAACGAAACTTTGCGAGGAATTTTTATACAATAAAAAAGAATTTCTGGAGCCAAGACCCACCGGAGGGGGGCACCTGGGTAGGCACAACCCACCAGGGTGCCCCCTCCTGGCGCGCCCAGGTTGGTTGTCCCCACCTGGTGGCCCCGCAGACCTTGATTCCAACTCCATAAATACCTATTTTTCCAGAAAAAATCAGGGAGAAAGAATTATTGTGATCCACGAGACGGAGCCACCGTCACCTCTTGTTCTTCATCGGGTGGCCAGATCTGGAGTCTGTTTTGGGCTCTGGAGAGGGGGATCTTCGTTCTTCATCATCACCAACCCTTCTCCATTGCCAATTCCATGATGCTCCCCACTAGGAGTGAGTAATTCCTTCGTAGGCTCGCTGGTCACTAAGGAGTTGGATGAGATTCATCATGTAATCGAGTTAGTTTTGTTAGGGCTTGATCCCTAGTATCCACTACATTCTAAGATTGATGTTGCTATGACTTTGCCATGCTAAATGCTTGTCACGTTGGGCCCGGGTGCCATGATTTCAGATCTGAACCGTTTATGTTATCACCATTATATCCATGTTCTCCGATCTTGCAAGTTATAGTCACCTACTACGTGCTATGATCCGGCAACCCCGGAGTGACAATAGTCGGGACCACTCCCAGTGATGACCATAGTTTGAGGAGTTCATGTATTCACGTGTGTTAATGCTTTGTTCTGGTTCTCTATTAAAAGGAGGCCTTAATATCCCTTAGTTTCCAATAGGACCCCGCTACCACGGGAGGGTAGGACAAAAGATTTCATGCAATTTCTTTCCATAAGCACATATGACTATTTACGGAATACATGCCTACATTATATTGATGAACTGGAGCTAGTGCCATATTGCCCTAGGTTATAACTGTCTCATGATGAATATCATCCAACAAGTTACCGATCCAATGCCTAAGAATTTATCTTATATTGATCTTCCTAAGTAACTACTGCTATCATTACTGTTGCACTTGTTCCAAAACTACTGTTATCACTGTTACCGTTACCATTGTTGATGCTACTATTATCAAAACTATCATACTACTTTGCTAATGATCACTTTGTTGCAGATAATTAATCTCCAAGTGTGGTTGAATTTACAACTCAACTGCTAATACCTTTAAATATTCTTTGGCTCCCCATGTGTCGAATCTATAAATTTGGGTTGAATACTCTACCCTCGAAAACTGTTGCGATCCCCTATAATTGTGGGTTACCAAGACCTTTTTCTAGCGTTGTTGCCGGGAGCATAGCTATATCTGTTGAGTCACTTGGGATTATTATCAATTTATCGCTATGAAGAATCTGAAGGATGCTAAGACTAATATTTTTCCCTCAAAGACGAGGGGAGGTTAGGAACTGCCATCTAGTTCCGCTTTAGATTCACCAAATGTTATAAGTAAACTTGCAACATCACCACATGCTATCAATTCTGATATGTCGCAAGTTATTGATGATGCTACTTCTACTATGGATAATGCTTATGATGATGCTAGTACCTTTCTTGATAATGATGATGTGCCACTTGGTGAATTTCTTGATAAATAAATTGCTAGATTAATCCAACATGATGTTGTTGAATCCGATGATAAGCTTGTAACTGAATCTCCTGAAACACCTGCTAGAACTAGCCTTCCTAGATATGAATTGCCTAAGGTACCGGAAGGTTATGTTATGAATGAGGAGACAACTAGAGATATTCTTGCTTGTAAGGATATAGATGATCTAGAGAAATTACTATGCAAGTATAAAGAAAAATCTCTGAATGCTAGAATGAAATATGGTCCTAAGTTTGCTACTGCACCAACCTTTATTAATGACAAGGATTATGAATTCTCTCTCGACCCAGAGTTAATTACTTTGGTTGAATCTGATCCTTTCCATGGTTATGAAACTAAAACTGTTATGGCACATCTTACTAAGTTGAATGACACCACCCTTTTTACTCATGATGAGAAAACCCGCTATTACTTTATTCTCAGATTATTTCCTTTCTCATTAAAGGGTGATGCTAAAGCTTGGTACAATACTCTTGCTCCTGGTTGTGTGTGTCGTCCCCAGGATATGATTTATTACTTCTCTGAAAAATATATCCTTGCTCATAAGAAACAAGCTGCTTTACAGGAAATATTTAACTTTTTCCAAAATTAAAGAAGAGAATCCCCCACAAGCTTGGGGGAGGCTTTGCTAGTTACTTAATGCTTTGCCTGATCATCCTCTTAAGAAAAATGAAATACTTGATATCTTCTATAATTGACTAAGTGATGCTTCTAGGGATTTCCTAGATAGTTGTGCTGGTTGTGTTTTCAGGGAATGAACTGTTGGACAAGCTGAGGTATTATTGAATAACATATTGAAAAATTATTGGACTCTTCCTGAACCACCGCCTAAACCCACTCCGAAGAAGAGGGGTATATTATATCTCAGTCCTGAAGATATGCAAGAGGCAAAGAAATCTATGAAGGAAAAAGGTATTAAAGCCGAGGATGTTAAAAATTTACCTCCTATTGAAGAAATACATGGGCTTAATACACCACCACTGCCTAAGGTGGTAGAGGTAAATTCTCTTAAGAAGTTCAATGATAATGACAATCCTCACAAAATGCACCCTATCCAATGCCTTTATGAGTTTGAAAACTATATTAGAAAACAAGATCACTTCAATGCAAATGTTATGAAACAATTGAAATATAATTCGGATATGATTGCTTGCTTGAGTGACTTGTTATTTAGAATCTCAAATGATGTTAGAGGTGTTGGAAAGCATGCTTCTATGGTCCAAACTCAATTAGAACAAGTTGGTAAATCTCAAAGAGAATTGCTTGATGAAATGAAAAATAATATACATGACTTTGCTGTTAAAGTTGCAACTAGAGGAGGTAAAATGACTCAGGAACCACTTTATCCTGAGGGACACCCAAAAATAATTGAACAGGATTCACAAAGGAACAACACCACTACACCTAGTTCTTCTAAAAAGAAAAAGAAAAATGATAGGACTTTGCATGCTCCTAGTGAACCTGAAATAGAAAAATCTCTTGATAATGATAATGAAGTTTCTATCTCTGATGCTGAAACTCAGTCTGGTAATGAACATTCACCTAGTGATAACGAAAAAAATAATGCTGATGTTCATGAATACTCAACCAAATAATAAAGAACCAGACAATGATGTTGAGATAGAACCACCTGTTGATCTTGATAACCCACAACCTAAGAATAAAAGGTATGATAAAAGAGACTTTGTGGCTAGAAAACACAGTAAAGAAAGAGAACTATGGGTTCAAAAACCAATGCCTTTCCACCCAAGTCAACTAAAAAGAATGATGGTGAAGAATTTGAATGCTTTGCTGAAATTTTGAGGCCAGTCTTTTTGCGTACTCGCTTGACTGATATCATGAAAATGCCTCCTTATGCAAAGTATATGAAAGACATGATCACCAATAAAAGAAAAATACCGGAAGCTGAAATCTCCACTATGCTTGCTAATTATACTTTTAAAGATGGAGTACCTAAAAAACTTGGAGATCCGAGAATACCAACTATACCTTGCTTCATCAAAAAGAATTATGTGAAAACTGCTTTATGTGATTTAGGAGCTGGTGTTAGTGTTATGCCTTTCTCTTTATATAAAATACTTGATTTGAATAAACTCACACCTACAGAAATATCTTTGCAAATGGCTGACAAATCAACTGCCATACCTCTCGGTATCTGTGAGGATGTGCCCATTGTTGTTGCTAATGTTACTATTTTGACTGACTTTGTTATACTTGAGATGCCCGAGGACGACAACATGTCGATTATCCTTGGTAGACCCTTCTTGAATACTGCAGGGGCTGCTATTGATTGCAATAAAAGCAAGGTCACTTTTCACATCTATGGTCATGAGCATACGGTGCACTTTCCGAAGAAACAATTGCAAGTGAATGGTATCAATGTTATTGAAAAATCTCCGACAATCACTATTGGAAGTTTTCAAGTACCTCTACCTACTATCAAAAAGAAATATGAAATGCTTTGTGACGCCCGGGTAATTAAGCTACAGTGATCCTCTGCTAATGGTGCCATGTCACCTTGTTTATAGTTGCTAATCTCGAGTTAGTTCGAAACCGATTCAAATTCAAATTCAAAAATAGGCAAACAATAAAAGTTTTCAAATATTAAAACTAAAATGTTCGGAGTGAACCAAATATTGCATAGATAATTATGGTGGAGAAACCACACTTTTATAAAATGTTTAAATACTGTTAAATGAATAAAAGAGTAGCAAAAACAATTATTTTAATGCTTTAAAAATAATAAACATTTTCAAAACTAAATTGTTATAAGTATTAAACTATTGTGGCAGTGGCATAATTTGTAAAATCCTATTTAGGTGCCACTTTGGTAATTTACTAAAACTAAAATAATAGGAAACTAAAAGAAAGCAAAGTATAAAAAAACAGAAAACACAACTAACAAAAGACAGAGAGGAAAACCCTCTAATCCCCTGGGCCAACCGACCCAGCTGCAGCCCAATTGGCCCATCCGGTCCACCCCACTCCCCTTATCCCCCCATCGATCCGAACCCTAACCCCCCCCCCCACGACCGCACATTCCCCCCCACTCCCCACGTCTCCCTCTCCCCTCCCTCCTCTCGATCCCATCTGGATCGGGGAGGGGCCC
>NC_041380.1:316893585-316898537 GCF_002162155.2 Triticum dicoccoides | reverse complement strand
CCGTCGTCGGCCCCGCGGCCAACTCCGGCGCCCCGCCGCGCCACGGCGGTCGTCGCCCGCGCACCCGGGTTCGCCCTATCGGGCGCGCGCCCGCACCCGTTACGCTCCAGTGCCCGCGCCCGCTAGCCAGCACCCACTAAGGCCCTGGGCCACTGGACAACAGGGCCCACGCCCTTTAGAACAAAAAAAAAAGGAATTAAAATAATAATAATAATAATAATAAATTAAAATAAAAATAAATATATTAAATAAATAAATAACAACTAAAATAATTAAAATATTAATTAATTAATTAATTAAGTAATTAATTAAGTTAATTAATCCTGATTAGATTAACCTATCACTAATTAAATTAACTAATCTGTAATTAAACTAAACAGAGAATGATAGGTGGGTCCCACTGGACCCACACGTCAGGTTGACCAGGTCAATGGTCAACGTTGACTGCTGACATCACCCTGATGTCATGCTGACGTCAGCATTTACTATTCTGGATAATGTTGGATTAAATAATTAATTAAATTCCAGAAATTAATAAAATCTTTAGAAAATCATATCTTTTAATCCGTAACTCGGATTAAAATATTTTCAACATGAAAGTTGCTCAGAACAACGAGAGGAATCCGGATACTCAGCCCGTTCGTCCGCCACGCGTCCCTAGCATAGAGAACCTGCAACATTTCACCTCCGGTTCATCTGTCCGAAAACACGAAACACTGGGGGTACTTTCCCGGATGTTTCCCCCCTTCACCGGTATCACCTCATACCGCGTTAGAACACGTCTAGCTCTGCTTGTTGACCTGTTATGCACTTGCTTGCTATGTATTTACTGTTTCTCCCCCCCTCTTCTCTCCGGTAGCCCCCGTGACGATGCTGATGCCCCTGTGGACGACTACGTCACCGACGACCCCTCTCTCTTGCCAGAGCAACCAGGCAAGCCCCCCCCTTGATCACCAGATATCGCCTATTCTCCTCTATACTGCTTGCTTTAGAGTAGTGTAGCATGTTACTGCTTTCCGTTAATCCTATTCTGATGCATAGCCTGTCATTGCTGCTACAGTCATTGATACCTTACCCGCAATCCTAAATGCTTAGTATAGGATGCTAGTGTTCCATCAGTGGCCCTACACTCTTGTCCGTCTGCCATGCTATACTACTGGGCTGTGATCACTTCGGGAGGTGATCACGGGCATATACTATATACTTTACACTGTTACATTACTTGTGATACTGTTCGGAGTTGGGGGCTGAAGGGGCAGGTGGCTCCATATCGGCAGAGGTGGGCCTGGGTTCCCGACGGCCCCCGACTGTTACTTTGTGGCGGAGCGACAGGGCAGGTTGAGACCACCTAGGAGACAGGTGGGCCTGGCCCTGTTCGGCGTTCGCGGATACTTAACACGCTTAATGAGATCTTGGTATTTGATCTGAGTTGTCTACGAGCCTATACGCACTAACCATCTACGCGGGAGTAGTTATGGGTATCCCGATGTCGTGGTATCAGCCGAAGCACTTCAGACGTCAGCGACGGAGCGGCGCGCGCCGAATTGGACTGGAACGCCACTAGGCTAGGTCTGCTTTCGGCCGCCCACGCAACGTGCAGGTGTGCTCAGGGCGATGGGCCCAGACCCCTGCGCGCTTAGGTTTAGACCGGCGTGCTGACCTCTCTATTTTGCCTAGGTGGGGCTGCGACGTGTTGATCTTCCGAGGCCGGGCATGACCCAGGAAAGTGTGTCCGGCCAAATGGGATCGAGCGTGTTGGGGAATGTGGTGCACCCCTACAGGGAAGTTAATCTATTCGAATAGCCATGATCTTCAGTAACAGGACGACTTGGAGTTGTACCTTGACCTTATGACAACTAGAACCGGATACTTAATAAAACACACCCTTCCAAGTTCCACAGACAACCCGGTGATCGCTTTTCTACAGGGCGACGAGGAGAGGATCGCCGGGTAGGTTTATGCTATGCGATGCTACTTGGAGATGCTACTTGGAGATGCTACTTGGAGGACTACAATCTACTCTCTTCTATATGCTGCAAGACGGAGGCTGCCAGAAGCGTAGTCTTCGACAGGATTAGCTATCCCCCTCTTATTCTGGCATTCTGCAGTTCAGTCCACCGATATGGCCTCCTTACACATATACCCATGCATATGCAGTGTAGCTCCTTGCTTGCGAGTACTTTGGATGAGTACTCACGGTTGCTTTTCTCCCTCTTTTCCCCTTTCCCTTCTACCTGGTTGTCGCAACCAGATGCTGGAGGCCTGGAGCCAGACGCCACCGTCGATGACCCCTACTACACCGGAGGTGCCTACTACTACGTGCAGCCCGCTGACGACGACCAGGAGTAGTTAGGAGGATCCCAGGCAGGAGGCCTGCGCCTCTTTCGATCTGTATCCCAGTTTGTGCTAGCCTTCTTAAGGCAAACTTGTTTAACTTATGTCTGTACTCAGATATTGTTGCTTCCGCTGACTCGTCTATGATCGAGCACTTGTATTCGAGCCCTCGAGGCCCCTGGCTTGTATTATGATGCTTGTATGACTTATTTTATTTGTAGAGTTGTGTTGTGATATCTTCCCGTGAGTCCCTGATCTTGATCGTACACATTTGCGTGCATGATTAGTGTACGATTGAATCGGGGGCGTCACAAGTTGGTATCAGAGCCGACTGCCTGTAGGAATCCCCCTTCCACACTCCTTGGCCGAAGTCGAGTCTAGACATTGCAAAAACTTTTACTAACTTGGCTGTGTGCCTTACGGGCCCACGTCGCCATCGGGTGGTACTAGGATCTTTTACTCCTCGACCTTACTCTGGGACTCTGATCTCTCTTCTATTCGGGTTAAATGAATTTTGCTAAATCTAACATTAGGATCTCGTTATCACTTTCACCCGGAGAGCCCCTTATTACTGATGATCATCTGCTGCACGTGAAGACCCTGAAGATACTTTCCGCTGTTAAGCCGAGAACTTGTGTTCATCGCGTTTGCAATTCCCCTTCCACCGTCAACCCTTATGGGTAACTACTTACAGTTGTTATTCTTATATCATCCCCAGTTGGTCTTGTTATTACAAGATACCCTGAAAAACTCGTCGTGGTTTCGATAATCCCTTGAGCTTACTGCCTTGCTGTTCTTGCCACATGAATACCCCCTTCAAATAAATTCTTGCACTTATCGAGTATCCGCTCATCCCCCAGTTGTTCATGTGTTACACAAAAGTCTTCGAAATACCACCCGATATTCCGAAAATCCTCAGCAACCTATTGCTCTGGAATTTCTTGTTTGCTTTCATTATCATTAATCCCGTAAGTATAGAAATCTTATAGGCATTCCTTGTCATTACCATTTTGAGTCTGTTGACTCAATATGTTTGCGAATACACGCAATCATCATTGATCCTTATAAATTACTTTTCCGGCTGAGCTACCATTCTTTTTACTGGAATTGGTTCTCGACCAACCCAATTGTCTTTGATTGTACCCTACGGCTATTCAACTTATCCACCCCTAATCAGAGCGTTGCTTCTGATCCCTTGATTTGGAAATCATAATTCCTTTGCATTTGACAATTGAGTTAGTCAGTTGTTTCTATAATCTGCTTCCTCTAGTTGAGTACCGATGCTCATGTTAGATCCCTTGTGGACCACCAGATCCTTTGTTGGATTTTATCTGACAACGCCCTTCATATTCAATAAACTTGTGAGCCTTTTCTCGGATACATAATGCCTTTGGTAAATTGTATCGTCTGCTTTCTCAACCATGCTCTGCCTTCGAGCTTGAGTTAATTACTTCTAAAAGATTCTGGTATAGGATTCTAAGATGCCCCGATGGGTTGAACCTATGCCTTCCTTAATATGTGTGAACTCGAAAGTTTTCACGAGTCGTACTCTTCTGGTATTTTGCCAGATAAAATTTCAACGCTATAACTTCATCGAAAGCGAGAAGTGAATGAAAGGGTATGCATTGGAGAAGTGGGAGTCGACCTTGAACTTTGTGTTCATGCCCATGGACGCGATGTATATCCTATCATGGAAGCTTCTTGTAACAATAACTATTTCCTTGATAACTAACATATGGTATCTGTGAATTGATCCCTTGCAACCGTGGTTCCGACCATGATTGTTCTTCTTTGATCTCATTTCTCGGACAAGTGAAAACAATTGTCTCCTATGGATCAATACACCAGTCCAACCTTTACTTTGATCTTGTGTCGATATTACCCCCCTGGTATCTCGAGATTATCATGGAACTGCATAACTCCTTATGAGTTCGTCATCAAGTGCTACCTTCCCACTGATTCCAATTTTTCACGGGCTCTGAGTTAATAAACACTCAAAGACAACGATAACTGAACCGAGTCCGCTCTACGGTTCGACAACTCTTCAGTAAGCTTCTATAAGTACGAGTTTGTACCCGATCACGCCATTCCTAGCCTGTTTGGCTATATCATTGTCGTGACGATTCTAACGGTGCTACCTGGTCCTTATTCTCGGAGCACCAATTTTCGATGATGAACTAACCTTACGTCGATTTTTCCTCGTCATACCCTTTCACCTTAAACAACAAGCTTGAGTTCGAGTTTGTGTCGTAACTGTGGTTCCAATAACCTCTTGCTTCATCATTCCTTTGACTTGATGTCGTCGCTGATTGACTACATCTGCATGAAATCTCTCGACAATTGTGTCGTGATCACCATCAACCTTATGAGCTCTTCCAGGAATTCAATTGAATTCATGATGGGTAATACCATCCTTGCCCCTCGATGATTCCTGTTCTCATCGACCACTTTATTGCCTTCCGTTCAACACAACTTGTTCGCGTTTTGTGTAAACCTTGAGATCACTGCTACCCAGCAGTTGATCTTCCTTACCTCGGAAGTATTACCATCACTTTTTGTCAAGAATGTGGTGAGAATTTCACCACCTCTTAATAATTCTTGATATCTTAATACTTCTT